>NC_092698.1:32870161-33065161 GCF_964275005.1 Diadema setosum
GATTTTTCTCAAACTTTCACTGATGTGTTCTACTAATGTTGCTGCTTTCACTCAATCCACATTGTTCTTGGGGTTTATCTTCCCTTTAAGGGTGTGTGCTCCTTGTATTCTTCATTTAACCCAGACCCATGAAATACCATGATCACAACGTGCTTTACGCCGAGGAGCTGATGATTATTCACTTCAGTGATTGTGCATAGCTAACTTTTACCGTGCTTTGATTGTCAATTGGCGTGCAGGCTGCACTGCTTTCTTTGCCAGCTGGCATTGATTTCTGGAAACTAATTGTCAATGAACAGAGGTTACTTGATCCCACAAATCCCTTTTGCGTCACCATGGCCTTCAATTTAGACTGAGGCACATTGCTGTGCTTTAGTGGGCTTGCTAACCTTACAACTACCGGTAGGTCAAGTTTGGCTGGATTACTTAATGCTGATGAAAAAAGTTTGACAAGTTAAGCCAAGTCCCTGGGCACAAAACGGGTTAACACCCATCTCCATATGTGAGGTGAAATATATTGAACAGCGAAGTGAGGCAGATTGATGTGTAAAGGATTGTGTTACCATGAACATTAGGTAAATTAATCGAGTTCTCTTCCAGATTGATGTGTAAAGGATTGTGTTACCATGAACATTAGGTAAATTAATCGAGTTCTCTTCCAGATTGATGTGTAAAGGATTGTGTTACCATGAACATTAGCTAAATTAATTGAGTTCTCTTCCAGATTTCTTTGATAGTAACGTGTCTTCATCAACAACATCATCATCCTTGTCAACGCAAGGCCAGAGGTCTTCCTCCAAGAATGGTCCCAATGCTGACGTATCTTCCACTGTTGACAGCAAGCCTGAACAGGACCAGACAAGGTGAGATTAACACATTACTGTTCCAGAATTTTTTCAATTGATGTTGCCCATGTTTTATTCTTGTAGATGATAAAAGCAGAATTCCTCTTGTTCTTTTTTTTTTTCTCTCTCTCTCTCTTTTTTTTTTTTTTTTTTGCACACCAAATGTCACTATTTCATGTGGTCATTATCTTTTCTCTTGTCAAGACTTTGAAAAAAAGTGTACCTGAAACATTAAGATTTTCCAAATCTTTTAAAACAGCAGAAGTATTTGCTATCATAATATGAATTCAAGAGATATATATTTTTTCTTTTTATCAATGTGCTGTCAAGAAAAAAAAAATGTTATTATATGCTGTATGCAAGAGTCTAGTCATATGACTTTAGCAATTTTGAATGGTCCATGATCTTAAAAAGCATGATTTTTACCATTCTGCTACAACAGTACATTTCGTACTAAGAGATGATGAGCAAAGTATTATATGGGAAGATACAATGCAAACAAAACATTTGAATGCTGTCTCTTGTGTGTTCGTGTGTCCTTTCCAGCAAGCCAATGTCAGAGGTTTTGCCCGAGGGATTCTTTGATGATCCTGTGCAAGATGCCAAGGTAAAGCCCAGAAAGTTTCTCTACTTCTTTGCCTTCTAATTCTAACTTGTAGACACATCATTGGTATGACTGACAACACATCACTGCAGTGGGTCTACCCTCCTCTTTGAATTTGAAGATGGGACATCTCTTCCTTGTACTATATTGATGATCTTTATCTTACCCAAGCCAGTTTTACATTTTTTTTTTCCAGAGGAAGCTGTCATTATCAATATCCCAGCATTGCTAAGTACTACGTACACCATGTATTTTGAATCAGTATATTTTTTGACATTACGCTTAAAAGATGATTTCATGAGTGGTTGAATTCACAATCAAGATCCAATTGATGGAATTAGAAATAAAAATTCTTTCTCAGCAGAAATTTAGCCATTTCCCATCTTGAATAGAATTCAGTGTGTTTGTGTTTCAAGTGGCAATATTTTTGTGTTTTCACAAATCATCATTCAACTCATGAAACCATGGATACCTTCAGAACCCATTTAACCCCCCGGTTTAGAGAGTCATAGTGGATAAAACATCACATTAAAGGGTGTGAGCACTTAGCTTCAAGAACACCTATGGAAGTCTGGAGCCATAGCCACTGTACCACAGTCATATTAAAGGACAAGTCCACCTTCATATACATTGGGATTGAGAGAATGTAGCAATATTAGTAGAACACATCAGTGAAAGTTTGAGGAAAATCGGACAATCCGTTCAAAAGTTATGAATATTTTAAGTATATGCGCAGTCACTGCTGGATGAGAAGACTACTACAGGGTATGATGTCACATGCGTACAACTATATAAGGAAAATAAAAAGAGAATTTCACAAAACTTTTCTTTTTGAATAAAGTGCAAATTTCTTCGACTTGCTACTGACGTATGTTAAGGGTAATATTATTCCCCCTGCCTTCTGAAAGAGAGAAGTCGAGCGTTCTTTTGTTATGCGAAAAAAATGGAAATGTTGAATTTTCTTTATTCTTTCTTTATATCGTTGTACTCATGTGACATCACAAGCTTACTTAGTCTTTTCATCCAGCCGTGACTGAGCAGAAACTTAAAAAATTCATAACTTTTGAACGGATTGTCCGAGTTTCCTCAAACTCTCACTGACGTGTTCCACTAATATTGCTGCATTCACTCAACCCACATGTCTGTGACGGTGAACTTGTCCTTTAATGTAAACAATACTTAAACGAAGATTCACACTTTCTTGGTTATTCCTGATTTTCTTTAAAATCTCATCAAATTGTCCCTTTTTGCAAGCACATGTATTCCTTCTCTTGTAAATAGTAAAACTGTTGAGTAATTTATTTCCATGGATTCTATCATATTTTTGTCTTGTAGGTGCGGAATGTTGAAGTCAGGAATACAATGGAGGAGGAATGGGAAAAGTTTCAGAAAGAGATGGAAACCCAGAAACAGGTAATATTTCATTCATCTGTCAATGAAAGTTATTGCAATCTCTATATGATTGTTGGTGTTGCCCCTGATGACGAACAGTAGACTGTAGGAGCAATGCAGACAATTAGATGTCATTGTCATTTTGAAATGTAATTTATAGGATATGACTGCATGTGATTACAGGGAATCAGAGTAGTGAGGCAAAAGTGTTGGATTTCAAAATCTCAATCATTTGTCAATGCAGAACTGAGAGGCTGATTTCTCCCCACACTGTGGGTGTGATGAGTGCATTTCTTGGTTTGTACACTGTAGCAAATACTTTCATCACATGGGATGTTCTGTGTAAATCCATGAGAATTAGGCTATAGGGTGGATTTATTTCCACTGTCATCTACCTCACCATGTAGCAACCTGCCTTGGGAGGATTTTGCCTGTAATCAACTATGCTCCTGTGGTCTGGTTTAGCCCTGTAAAAACAAAACAGTCCTGAGCTCTCAGTTAGATGTGCAAGAACAAAAGTTTGAATTTGAAAGCCAAAATGTTCGTGAAAGTTAGCAATCTTTCCAGTGCTTTCAAGCTGCTGTTAGCCACTGCTATGAAAAATGTCTCCATTTTTGCTCCAATAGGTATCAGAGACCTTGGCTGAAGAAGATGATGAGGCCGCTCAGATGGAGAGAAACATTGATGAGATCGATGAACAGATGTAAGTGTTCTAAACTATGCTAAAAAAATATAGCAAAACTAAACAACTTATGGACATGATACCAACTACAGAACACAAGTCTCCAGGTAATGAGGAAGGTACATTGATTTTTACTGAATTTGGCACCTGCGACATTTCATTATTTAGAATGTGATGTTGTCTTTGGCATAAACAGACAAAATCTGTATGTTTCATGATGTATCATTGCGTATAATTATACAAGTGTCATGTTTTGTAAGTTCAACCCATCCTGGGTTGACAGTCTTAGCCCCCAAAGATCTTTCCAATCTTTCTCTATCAAGTGCACTTGGTATTTAGATTTCTCTGGACACGAGTGGTCTCTCAAGTTGCTATGAAATTGATAGAGTGCTTGCTGCACATGACATGAATACATAAATGCATGAAATTGCAAAGTTCTCATGCAAACACGAATTAGACTTTTGCTCCATCATAAGCATGGTTACCACATTTTTGTGTATTGACCACCATGCAGCACTGAAAAGTATAATTGTCACACATAGTACATGCATCTCTTCCACATGTGTGGCATTTAAGGTACAAATGATATTATTGTTCACATCTTTGCATTTACAGACGCTACAGACCAAGTGTACACACTCACTCTGTACAGGATGTCTGAATTTTTCAGCTTTGCTACCAGGGGAATCCTATGAAATTGAAAAATGTTGTTACTTTATGTGCACTGACTAAGCTATTGTTGTTTCTGTTATTTGGTGGAAGTATAAGTGGCATTTCCAGCTTCTGAGTACCTTGTGTTCTAATGATTTCATATTTTGATATTTGTGGGATGACAGTCATAATGGCAATGCAAAAGTCAAGAGCATTTCAGTCTTCAGAGTTAAGGCAGTGTTTTGAAGTAAAAAAAAACAAACAAACAAAAGAAAACACTGTATAAAATGTTATTAACAAAAATAAGAGTCACAGTATTGAGAAAGGATTGAAAATTAAGGATAGTTTTATTCATTTATATAACCATTTCATCACACATTTCAATCTGTAGATGTTCCACGAAAGTCAATGTATACACACTACCAGTGGGTATATGAAGCTGTGCAAATCTTGCTACATATAAACATAGAATGTATGTATTCTCTGAGATGTGGATAGTTTGGTTTTGTACCAGAATATGCCCCTTTCTGGTTAATTATCATTTTGCCAAACACCTTTACACCCTCACCTAGTTCCCTCATGCATAACATGCCTGTAAATGAGTCCATTCCCCAACCTAGACATATCAAATAAACCCAACACCTCAACCATACAAAACCTGCTTTCTCAGTAACCCTACCTCAAACCTTCCAATCTTGCATGTTATTGAATAATTGGGAGGCACAAAAAGCGAGAATAGACTATAAAATGGAAGTTTACATTTTCTGGCTGATATTCAACTTACCCTTGTGTTTGAAATTTACCAAGGAACAGCCATGAAGATTATTAATGTGAAATCTAGTGCAAGATTTTCTATTCTTGGATGGCAAGTATCTTCACAAACTTTGCCATGTTATAAATCATGACATCAACTTGTTTACACATGAGATGTGAAAAAATAAACATTTGCGTCTACAACATTATTTAACAACAAATCTGAAATGTTTGGTGGCACATATCAAAGTAAGTTATCACATAGTTTGGAATTCTGATCTCAATTCTAGTACTCTAGTACTGGGGTTAATAATCATCATGTCCACGGCATAAAAGCATATACATGTAACACCAACTTGACTACAATGTCCAAGAGATTTGAAATTTATGATGTATACTTTACATTTTGGACATTCAGCTTCACAACAACTTTGCAAGTGAACAACAAAATGAAAAAAGTCAATGACCTCTAGCTGTTTCTAAACAGTATAAAATGGTAAGATATGCATAAATATTCCAATTCATCATGAGCATTTCAGGTATAAAATATGTTGCATATTCTGTAAAAGTATCCTCTACCTAATAATCTTATGTAAATAATGACTTTTTGCTGTGCCTGAAGTAGGCAAATATGTTGTGACTACATCTATCCTATTCTTTTCTTTTTAAGCTCACTAGTCTTTGGTATTTGGAATGACAGAGAAAATGTTAATACTTGATAATATTACATTTATGTATCCACATTTACAAACAGAAAGCTAAAATGACAAAAATACCAGTAACTGTTTTGTGATCTTTACTGGTTTGCATGGAAATCAGATAATTATTGCAAACATTGAAAGTGTAAAAAATCAATTCAATGATCACACACTGATGTCTTCTTTTTTCTTTTTCTTTTTAACAGAGCTCACAAGTTTGCAGAATTTGGCTAAAATTTTAGTATATTGCTAAAATCTTTCTTGAATATAGGGGGGATCGAGTTTACTCTGTTGCATATATATTCAGTTACATGCATAATATACGATTTTCGTGTTTGTTTTTTAATTCAGCCATTTGTTGCCTTGCTGATGGTCAATCGCTGTTTCAACACTCAGTCCCGCCCCCCTTTCCTTTCTCTCTTTCTAGACAATGCTTTGCAAAAGTGGAATCCCTGTGGAACAAACAGGATGAGATGAGGACAAAGGTGGCTGATAGACAGAAGAACAGAACAGGCAGTGATGGTGATGGGGAAGAAGGAGGGAGTGACGATGAGGCAGAGTTTGAGGAGTTCTTGAACTGGAGGTCAAAGGGGGCGTGGAAGTGAGGAGCAACAGGTGGATGGGATCGGACATAACAAGGGAACAAGCTTGCTTTCCACAAGCACACTGGTTACACATGGAGATCAACAACTTTAACCAACCAAAGTATGGTTCTGTATCTACCATTTATATGTGTCACTGCAGTTGTAACAGGGCACTGTCACTCTGAAAGAAAGGTCATGCGTATCTGGAGGTCAATTTGTACAGCGCCCATGCTGTAAAATCCTGCCAAGGGAGGACAGTGGTATTATAAAGTGGAAGCATTTCTAGGTGGATATCCCATCAAAACAGAATTTCTGACAAGCCAGGAATGCTTCAATACAGTCAGCAAAGAGTGGGTGGATTTCATCTCAAGTCTCCTTTACGTATACAGTGGAATCTTGTTATAACTAAGTTGGATATAGTGAGACACCTTATGAGACAAGGTAATTTGGCAGGTCCCATTCTTTTTCTAGTCTTTTGTTTTTATCTCTGATAAAATGAGATACCTAATCATGGTCATAGCTCAAAGCTGTGCAAAGTTATTGAGATCACACCGCAATATTGCATGTATGGTTCTTATCAGGGACGTTCATTGACCTTTTAACTTTTTACCTTGTCGGACTTCACCCATACTTGAACTTGACCAGCATATTTAGGTTACGTACAAAGTGTACTTGTGGTTTGAGTTTGGTGGTCATAGCTCATAGCTGTGGAAAGCTACTGAAAGTTCACCACATTATTGTGAGTACAGTGCTTTAAATATCAGGGAAAGTTCACTGACCTTTGACCTTGTCAGACTTCACCCATATTCAAACATTACCAGCATTGTCGGGTTATGTACCTGAGTTGTGATTTTCATGGTCATGCCATGGCTCAAAGCTGTGGAAAATTATAGAGAGTACACCAAATTGTCAATGGCGGTGATGCTGCCACCGACAACGGCAGTGGCAAATAAGTGATGCCTATGTCTTGCTTCTGCTATGTGGGCAAGACAAAAATCACATAACCCACATGGATTTTCATCTTTAGTGTCTCAATGGCAAATGCAGCATGTGCTGTGCAGTCTTTGTGGTTGTTTGTACAAAACACATAGCTGCTGCTGCTGTTGTGGGTTTTCTGAAGTCCCATCACATTTGGAGTGTGTCTTTTCACACAAAATCTCATACTAACAGTACAATGTAATACATAATTATATGGCATCTTTCCCCAAGGCTGAATTTAACAGTTAAGTACAGAATGCTCCCGTTGCAACAACCATGGTTATAACAAAATTCTGTTTCAATGACCTAAAAATTCAGGTCCCAAAGTCATCATCTCTATACATCTTTGTGTACTCTTATTTGTTTGGCTTTATTACAACAAAATTTTGATATAGCGAAAGAAAACTGCCGGTCCTAAGAACTTCGGTATAATGGGAGTCACCTATGTTTGTATGTAGGCAGTGGAAACTGTGCTGTTGTGCAACTTCATGATCATGGTGCAGTTCTGTTGCATCAAGATTGAATTAAATCACAATGAGAGTATCACTCAGTAATGCATTCTGATTAACTCTATTTGAGATTTTATATATGAAATGTGCTTACACTTATAATTGACATTAAAGCTGTGTGCTTATGTATAATAAGATACAACATAAAAAGAGGGGTAACACAGCAATTCCATCGACTTTGTTGACTGGTTACCCTGTCTTTGCCCTCCTCCAAGTAGAGGAGTGGAGCAACAATATGCTCAATTTCTCTCTTTTTAGAGCACCAGTGACTATGTCTTTACTACAATACAAAATCATTTGAAGTTCTGATGTAAAATTTGCATCAGATTAAAGCTTTCTATGCATAAATTCTGTAAAAGTTGATTTATCAATAAAAACACACACAGTAGCCGGTTCTTGGCTACAACAGCAGTGCACATTCTGCAGTAATAAAATCAGTTTAAAATTATTTAAAGTGAAATGACGTCTATTTTTATGAAAAGTTTGTTACAGCAAACTTGATTTTAACAAAGGTAAATAAAACAAGATTTCATTAGAGCAAGAGGATTTGTCTGGTTAATCTCATTATTTCCCTTACTTATTTTTTCCATCTTAAAAATATTTGGTTAAAATGAAATATTTTTGCTGTAGATGTATACCAACATCTCACTGTAAAGGAGGTTCACCTGTATTGTGTAGCAAATTGGCAAGTTTGTTTTTTTTTTTGTTTTTTTTTTTTTTATGTACTTTTCTAATAAGAGTTGTACTCCAATCATTCCTTGTACTTGTATTGTCTAGAACTATGGCTTATAAGTAGTTCAGTCCAGTGATATATATTTCATATGCAGAGCATGGTTCCAGTTTCTTAATCTGTTTATATTTTTTTGAAAAATAAATCCAACTTTATTGCACATTTTCTCATATTGCACTGATTCATCGGGAAGATATGATGTAATTCTTATTTTTACGAAGTTGAAAAGGGAGAAAAGAGCAACAGTCCACCATCTGCATCCAAAATTGTTATTCCTAGGTGGCATACCTTGAACTCTCCCCATCCACTGTGGTTCACAGAATACAAAACTACGCAGAGTGATTACTTGTATATTAATGTCTCACATATGATTGCCCATTTATATATTTGCTCAATCTCATGCAGACATCAACAAACAGTGGAGCAATCATTGTAAACATGGTGATGATCAAAGGGCAAGAAGAGAGATTAGGTCCAAGAACTTGCCATATTTCTAAAGCAGAATTCCAGACTTGCATATCTAAAGCATATCAATGTTCCACATAGCAAGGTCAAAATTTATGTACGTTGCATCTTTGAGATGCACCAAGGGCCCATATTGAATACACAGATAATGATTGATAAAAAGTGCATAGATGTTTAACTTGTGAAGCAGTGCCAGAGCTGCCAAATCTCCCTGATTCTGCAGGAGTCTCCCTGAAAATGTCAAAATCTGTTCATGTCTGAATAAGAGAATATTAAAATCTCTCTGATTTGGGAATTATTTTTGCCCATTGAAATGCATGTAACACACAGATATCTCCCTGATTGCTGCATGGAATCTCCCTGATTTGGATGTGGAAATGTTGGCAGACCTGCAGTACACACATTGGGACTGGTGGCACACATGTCCATGTATCCATTTGCTTTGACTGTCTGAGTCCCATTATTCGGTGGTAACTTCAAGAACATTACAAGGGGCTCGATCAGTATTACTCACATCACTGCATGTAGCCCAGTGATAACCTGCATCACACTAACCTGTCGGAAAGATTGTGACCTTATGAAAAACACAGATCATTCACAGTTCCTTCCATTATTTTCTTGTCTCATTTTACATCATGCTGTTCAAATAGTCATGTAAACTGATAAGTACATACACCATAAAGCATGTTACACTCATACATAACTTCCACTATTAAAGCAAAGTGGAAAACACTATAATCAAGATACAAAATAACACATACTAAGTACAAATAGATACTATTCTTGATGGACAGTGTACCCTTCTTCCCATACAGTCACCAGAAATTTTCGAACCTGTTAAGTTCCGTCATTCCATTTACTAGAGGTCCCTTTATTCCACTAAACGGTCCCTTCTGTCACAGTAGACATTCCTTTGGTCCTGTAAGAAGTTCTGTCGGTTCTACTGGAAGTTCCAGGAAGGATGCTGTTTGACTGCAAGCGCCAACCTCCTTGCAGGGGAACTGCCTGCATGCTGGAGTCCTGGTCATTTCTCATACACCAGTCTTCAGTAAGGGGCACTGGCCACATTCTTCTGTCATGGTCATCACTCTCATACACCAGTCTCCACAGAGGGGCATCTCTGCAGCACCTCGATGATGTCGCCTGTCTGTAGCTTGAATCCACTCCTCAGGTCTGGGCTGTTCATGATATGCATGCCAAAGAAAATCTGCCAGAACAAAGGATAAACATGGGTTCCAGTTTAAGTAAAGGGAGTAGTATTACATAAAGAAAATGTGATGTTGTGAGTTCCATACATGAGTGTATGATGATGATGATGATGATGATCCATAGCATTTGTATAACGCCATATATCTGTTATAGAAACATTCAAAGGTGCATACTCCTCCAAGAGAGTTGGCAATTGAATACCTGGTGAAAAATGTGAGTTTTGAGTGAGGCTTTGAAGTGATCCAGTTTGTCAATTTCACAGAGAAAAGATGGGAGTTCGTTCCATAGGCGTATTGAGTGATGTGCATGGTAAGATCGGAGTAATTGTCACAGGAGCAAATGTCATGTCACCACATGAAATACAGCAGAAACTCTGCTTAAAACAACCTTCCTCAGACTCACCCTCTTGCCTCTAACAGCTGACAGGGCTGACAAGGTCTCAGTACTCTTCTCCCCCGAGCCCTGGTCAATGCCAATCATCTGACAGCGATTACAGCGACCTTTGACCTGTGAAGTGCCGAGAAGGATATACCTTTCTATTGTATTCCTGCATGAATTATTCTCAATATTGACCATACTTCTTGGTAATATTGGTAATGGCATCAAACTGGGTCTACACAACGAGCCTTTATAGGCAAAGTAAAGTGGGAGTCAAAAGACAAAAACCAACAATTCATTTATTTGTAGAGCACAGCACTAAATGATTTCGCAGTAAAACTTTACGCTATATCTAACTGATGTGCAGATACTGTCCAAATCTAGTGGAATGAAATCGTGACGAACATTTTCATATTCCTCACAGCCAAACTTGACGACAGAATTTTGTTTGCCACTCGATGCATCTCAGAATATACAGGAGTTTGCATAATTAACCAATTACAACAAAAATCAGTCTATGCCTAGATTTGATTCTAGTGTAAGACCCAAAATTGTGTCCTTCTCCCCACTCCTCACTTCCCTCTTTCAAACGTACTTGCAGGCATTATGACGCATGACGCACTGGTTTATTTGGAAAGTGGTCAGTCCCCACTGATCCATTCCACCCACCTCTATGTGCCCCTTTGTTTTAGACTACTGGCTGAACACTTGACCAGTACATTCCATTGTGCTGACGACCACCAAAACAGAGCAGTGACTTCATTCATAAAATCTCATGACCAAATATGGTTAAAGAACTTTCCCCTAGTGAAAGGTATGTATAAATTTCACAGCAAAGTCAGATGGAAAATCTACATGAACTTTGCAATATTTCATTACCATTCAATTTCATTGTAAAGATTATACACTATAATCAATTTGACAAGTATGAACCAAAGATCCACTTATCCTTGTACTTTGCAAATTGTAATTGGACTATCATGTTTTTACTTTGAACTTGGCACACGCTTGAAACATTTGCATTGATACGGGTATGTGCCAACAAATCATGAATGAAATGTGATTATAAATAGATCATGCCTTGGAATGGTATCCTACCTTGAATGCCTGCCCTCGTATTGAAAGCTCACTCCAAGACTCCTCGTCGTACGCATCGCAACCATCCACCACCAGATTGGCCCGAAACCTGCGGATCAGGTTGTCCAACGTCGAAACTGTTGTCGTCTCTGTGTCATCCCCGTGAGTATGCTGGTGGATGGCATTGAGGAGGGAGGTCGTGGAAGATGTGTTGATGAGAAGATAGTGGGAAACGTTGGCCAAGGACAGGGCAGAGGATTTACTATCGTCACCTGGGTACAATTTTAACACATAAAAGGCAATATTATACAAATGATGCACAGGATAGAGTGTGTTAGTGAAGGTGTGGCGTGCTCGAGAGTATTGACAATGGTGCGACATGCACGAGGCGCAGCCGAGTGCATGTTTGCAACCGTTGTCAATACTCGAGAGTGCGCCGCACCTTCACTAACGCCACGAAATAATCCTGTGCATCATTTGTTTTATAAAATGGGTCGAAAACTAACAGCATTATTCACGTACCTTTGTGGGTCAATACCAGTCAGCTACATGTAGCACTCGCTCAAAAGTCAAGATGTCCGAAGATGTTCGTCCCAAACATTTACGCACGTCGCACTCGGAAATCCCGCACATAAGTACTGTACGTACGTATAAGAGTATACGTACGCCACGTGTTATGCACAAGAAAGGCCGCCGGCTGTTGTGGCAGCCCGCGGCCCGAACTAGAAGTTGTTTACAGGATTGACAGCGCGTATAGTAGCGCGTGACGCACTTGTAACAACTGATTGAGTGCGCACTGCTAGTGTAAACATTGTGACGTACGTCAGGCCAGGGAGGTGGAAGAGAGACTCTTCTTAGTGCATTTACTAAGAAATTGATGCACGCACACGTGACTCATTTCAGCGCTTCCAATTGGCTACATTTTTGAACCCATTTTATAAAACAAAGTATTAATGCATTTGTGACAATACAAAACTTATGCATTGGTCCATTCAGCTGGTTAGGACTACCTCTCACATACAGAGAGATACTGCCAAAACCTTCCATTTTTTTATTTTTTTTTTTTTGTCTCAATGACAAAATACATAAATAACAAAATTCATAAACAAATGTTCATCAATGACAAAATACATCAATATAACATTTCAAAGACAGATCAGATGATGACAAATTTACTCTTGTAACTCAAAATGAAATAGTTACAATGTCATTTGCTATTTGCAAAACAAAGTAACGTATCATGTTTTCATGGTCAACTCTCAATTAGAAGGGTCAATTTTTTTTCACAAAATCACAAATTAGGTTTACAGGCTCAACTCTGCATTAAAAGGGTTATGTTTTTGTTTTTGTTTTTTCATTTCCTGGCACCCATTATGCTGTAAGACTGTTACGTTCTCTACACCATCTCTCTGCCTACCCTGTGCCAACTTGCTAGCTCTCTGGTGGTCTTCTGCCTGCTTCTGCAGACGACACTGTTGACCTGTGACCTCAGTCAGCCACTGGGCAACCTCATCCCCACAGTCAATGGTTTTCACTCTGAAATGCAACACGCACAATCACATAAGAGATAAAACGCAATCGTCATAGCAAGAAGTGTTTGCATAGAACTTTCCTTGATAACTGATATGTCACTGTTTTTATGCTCTCAGTCCACTGAAATACAGAGACAGAAGTCAACACAAACCCCACATTTGAGTGAAGAAGATTCTTGTAAACACAAAACAACTTTTGATTTTTGATGATCTCCAAATTGCATATTATTTCATTTTGTTTAACCTACTGTGAAATTGCATAAGAATTCCCACTGTCTAAGCCTAAATCAGTTTGATCCACCATCTTATTCCCCTCTTTTTTTGTGTGTGTGTTCATTCCTGCCAACTCCTTCACACAAATTTTTACCATTTTATGTATCTTTCTATCTACATTTTGTTTTTTTAGCAAGAGGCAGTCTGTCTAGTGATGCTTCCTTCCTTTACATAAACATTTATATCTCTCACTGTCTTTTTTTCTATAGTGCACATTTATTATCCAAGGTAAAACAATCCAAGAACTTGACAAAACCCAGAAAAGTATTATTATAAAAGAAACTTTGTGGAGTCAGTTTGATATCTCATGGTAATGTTGTGAGGCTCAGGTCACTCTGTGCTCCAAGCTCCAAATTATGATCTCCCTGGACATTGAGATAGGATAACTACATCATTCTTACCTGTCTCCACAGACTTTTCCCTGGCACAGGGTGGTCTCATTGGTTTCCGAGGGAACTGTCTCCAGTGGCAGTGAGAAACTCTGCATGTCTTCACAAGGACAAAATACACAGAGACAAAAATCCAATGATTTGAGTTGAGTATTTAAATTCATTACATTTTTTCTTGTGTGTGTCAACTTTTCTCATCTTGTCACTACAGAAAGAATAATGTTTCCAAGCATACATGTGTTAGTTTGCACAGTGAAATGAAGCAAACTGCATAACAACAGCTATTTACAAAACAGTCTAATAAATTTTCACATATAAAACTGTACTCCCTATTCCAAATATTCCAGTCAGTATATATTTTCTCTCTTTTTTTTTTTTCTAAAGGTTTACATGGAACCATCATTCCACAACTTTGCAGCAGTACTATCATTTATAGAAAACAACAAAATATAAAACAAACAATGACCAGAATACTTTTTTCCAATGACAGATTCTTTGAGGGGGGGGGGGGGGGGGAGGTAATCACTTAGAAAATGAGCATCACTGTTCCTACCTGGATAAGTTAATGTGAGTTGTTTAGTCTGGAGGTCAATGACTGGCCTAATAAGGCAGAGCTTTGGAATGCGCTTCTGTGACATGTACACACCGCCCTCATTGACCACCATCCAGCGACGGTCATACTTCAGCCCAGCATCGGTCAGTTCCCATTCAGAAACCTTCAGGAAGGGAAAGAATCAGGAGAGTAAAGCAGGGTAGCAGAGAGTACATAAAATATCACAGGAACTGTCTAGCTGGAGAAGAATTTGCTGGTTTCTGATAGATATATTACAGTATACTCCCGTTATAACGAACGTGGTTATAACGAAATTCCGGTTACAACAAAATAAAAATCCAGGTCACAAAATTATCGGCTCTATGCTTTTTTTTTAAATTATTTGTTCAGTTATAATGAAATTTCGATATAACGAAAGCAAACTGCCGGTCCCGAGGATTTCAGTATACCACGAGTCCACTGTAAATGTGATATGAAAATATTGAGACATTGGCAAACAAACTCTTATCAAAATGTATCACTTGGTGGAAAATCTTTCAGTCATTATGCCAGACAAATACACAAGGACGTTTTGGGAATATTTGAAACAGTGTTCTTATCAGTCTGCATACATCCACTTTTATCTTAGATAATACTACAGCCATTCACTAGAACTTGAGATGTGCGATGCGCGATTATGTATATTGAATAACACTCATCACAACATTTCTAGCCCGTCATTTAAATTAATGTGTGCAACAATATCATTTTGCACCATATGAACTGTTTTATCAAACAATCATTCTTTATATACAGATATGGATATGATTTTTTTCCCCCTGTTATGTGATGTTAACAATGTGCATGTAAGAACTGCAGATCTATGATGTTGGCTACCTACCTCCATGGCACCACAAGACTTTACTGGATATAAATAGATGGCAGTCAGTCTTGGCCCGGTTGTATCTATTTCAGTGAGTTCACTGGTCTGGACTGTTTGAAATATTCCTGAGTCAGTCTTAGCAGCAAGGTTGTTTTCATTCAAGGAAGGTTGTGGAAATTGGGCATCAATGCTATCCGAGCCATGCTTAGGGATGTCTGTCTGTGATTCTGGTGGCGCTGACATTGGTGGCGATGACAAGGATGTTGAGGTCGCAGGAGGAGAGGATGCAGCAAGTGAAAGTGATGTGGATGGTGAACAGTCGGAAGACTTAGACGCTGATTCTGACAACGTACAAGAGTCTGGTATTCCAGAGGGACGTGTTGACGTTATCGATTTTGTTGAAGTTGAGGATGACAAGGCTGCTGTTGCCATTGGCAACTGGGACTGAGATGACAGAACTGAGGATCTTGACACTTCCTTGTGGGAGGAGTCAGATGATGGCATCAGAGTGGGAGGTGCAGCTGACACTTTGATGGTACTCTTGATGAATGCAAGGAATCTATCCACGTCACTCTGGTTGGACATATAACCGAAGGAGATTCTGACAGATCCAGTTGGAAGGCCATCAATCAAGTCCATGTCATCTCCACACACATGCCCTGCCTGAAAAGGGAACCACAACGAAATTCACTTGTGTCTACGGATATGCATGTGAGGATTTCACGAGTTGCGGAACAAAAGTTGGAATTTTCACTGGGCCTGGATTCTGAGTCACAATTATATAGAAAAAAAGAATGAAGAGGAAAGTTTCTCTTGGCAGTAAAGAGCTTATCTACGATACATTCAGTAAACAAAAGTGTGATATGAATAAATTTTATCAATATTCTGCAAAGCAATGCATGCACATTAAACATATCAGCAGAATATCATGTTTATGGATACTACCCTCATTCGGAATGTTGTCACACACTATGGGTATTAGTACATGTATACCATTACAGAATTGTTATAAATCATTTCCATCGTTAAGACCTATGAAGCCTAACTTGGGCATTACAAACATCAGAAACTTTCTGCTATGAATATTTTGTGGCTATTTGCATTGATGGTCAATAAAACAGCTACATCATTCAATCACATTTTCATCATATTTTCAGATGAATATAATTAAAGATCACCCTACAAGTAGAACATACATCAAGATTAGCCTTGATTTTCTCATTGGAGATGTTGAGGTACTGTTGGCAGGCACCTGTGTTGCAGAAGCACCCTGTGCGCAGGTGGATGTCGTGAAGGGCAGCTAGTCTCTCAACCTGCAGACCCGAGAGAAATGAAAACACGACAAACTCAAGACGTGTAGATAAGACAATTGCCATCTTGCACAACGTACTGAGGTTTTCTAATGGCATATCAAAAGTTTCAGAGTTCAAACATTTTCATATCTGAATACAACCAGTCTGTGTGAAAGGGATGTTAAAACTTCAGGAATGTGTGATCTACTTTAGGAGCAATAAAATCAGAAATTACAACTCCCATGTTTTCATAAAAAGGACTGAGGGACGATGTGTGATCCTTCCTGAATGAGAAGAATCAATGCCGTCCATCACGAAATCACTGTAATTCACTACTGAGTCCTAATTTTTCTGATCAATCCACTCTTATATTCCCACTTTCCCTCAAAAACATACAATCATCCATTTTGTATTTTGGCTCCCCTCTACTGTATTTCTCACCTCAGCGTAGCCAATGTACTGTCCTGTTGCCCGAAGCAAGTTGAAGTTGATGATGGGACCTTGATCATGGATGCTAACAAAGTGGTTATGACAGTACAGGACTGCTATGGGCAAGCCATTGTCATGCTTCCACTCGTAAAGTGCATCATAAACTTGCTTTGCCAATTTGAAAGTGTGCTCACATATGTCACTCATACCCCCTGCAGATTAAAAGAGAGCAAAGGGGGGAAAAAGTTTTGACATAGATTACCAAAACTATCAGAATGGCATCTCTGAATAGGATACAAAGTCGACGAACAAGTCATTGAAAATTACAGCATGACCTATTCACAATCAATTCTACTTCATGTTCTAGATTATGTGAATTCAATCATGGCATTCATTCATCAAACTCTTTAATATTATGTAATGATTCACCCTGTTTCTGTTGTCCAGATTCACCAAAAAAAACTAGAATCACATACAAAATGACACAACAAAGAGAGGGCAGAAGTGTGTTTGAATACCTCCAAGTCTGTCAAGTGCATCAAATCCATGTCGCAGACTGATGATATCAAGAAAGGGTAATGTGCCATCTTCAAACCTGCAAAAGAAAAACATGCAAAGGGAACAGATGTCCATGTAAGGGAAAAGATAAGACAGTTTACTGGTTTTCCTCACACTTGCCGACAATTCTATTAAAAAAAATAAAATAAAAAAAAAAGATTGGGAAGTCTGATCACTATGAACTGTAAATTCACACAAGTAATGTGAATCCAATGTAATCCAATGCCATGATGCACCATGTCTAAGTTCATCATTGGTGTTTATTTAATAGCATTCTGAAAAAAAACATTTATGCAGTTTCTGTACACAAATGACAAATATGAGAAGAAACCAATGATTTGTGCTGTGAATGTGTGTGCACTTTGCTAAGTCATAAAAAGCTGAAAGCTCCTATCTCACCTAAAATATCAAGCCTAAAGCTCAGTATACACACACTGAATTACAAAGTGAAGTCCTACTACATTGGATGAATTATTATACCACGGTGTTTTGTGTTGTTGTGTTTTTGTTTTTGTTTGTTTGTTTGTTTTTTGGGGGTTATACACTCTATATCATATTATACATCAATCTGCTTTTGATGGCAGTGCTTTTACATGAGGATGTCAAACAATAACAAAACAAATAAGAGGACATATCATATACTGTATAAGAAAAGCTTTGATCAGATTGTTTGCTTTTAGAAAAATCTTCATTGATATGTCTTCTCAAAATGAGAGAGAGAGAAAAAAAAAGTTTGATTGCTGAATGCCACAAAGTTGAGCCTGTTGTATCTGTGCAAGCTAACCTCTCTGCTATAGATGTTCTTGGTTTGTGAAAGCTCTCAGTCGCCAGGTAAGCCATTACTGTACCACCCCCAAAGTACTCCTTGACAAGTATGTTTGCAGCTGAGTTCCTCACAATAAGTGCTCCAAGTCCTGTTGGGAAACCAAACATCTTGTAGAAGGAGATGGTGATGAAGTCGGCCCCACACTCGCTTAGATCAACAGGAGATGTGCTAACCAGAGCGGCAGCATCCAGCACAACATACCAGTTACCATGACAACCAGTGAACCCCTGATGCTTGATTTTCTCAATCCAGGCCAGGGGATACTTACGACCACAGAAATTACTCTGAGCAGGCATGGCGAAGAGATTACATGGTGATGATGCTAAGGGGCCATTTGTTACTCTCTGATGGGATGTCAGTGAAAGTGTTGCATCCTGTGTATGCAACGTTGCATGTTCCTTTGCCGTACTGTGGTTGCCGGAGTCTGAGTGCCCATCTGGACGATTCATGGCCTCCTGGATGCCCTTGCTTGTAAAACACATACTCTTGGCCCCTCGGGAATGTGCCACCTCTCTCATTCCGATGACCGAGGTGTGATTATCTTGCAGGTAGGCAAACGTCCCCATCTGCCTGTCCTTGCGTTGCACGCTATTTTGGTGGTCACTCTGTGTTGACCCATCCCCTGCTGAGCAGGACCCTGTCTGACCAGTCCAGTCAAAGGTCTCAGCAAGGAGCTTCAGAGCACCTGTGCAGCCAGATGTGAATATAACTGTGTGCTTTTCTGCTGTTGTATTGAAGTGTTTCAGTATCCTGCAAAAATAAAACCAGTCCCAATCATTTTATTACCAAGGTAGTGGTAAACAACACACAAAAAGCATTTATTACAGAGAGACAAACAGGGTCATGATGCATCTTTCTTGTAAACTATAAACAACTTACATTTTTTACATTAGAAGGAATATTTCGTAAAAAGGTTCTCTCACAAGAACTGGCATAAAATTGCAAGGCCTAACTCAATTTTGATTGTGAAGGTATTCTTTGAAATGAGATCTATCACCTCTTTAAAAACGTGTCTGCATTTCAAGCTGTAACACCTGCCCATTCATCTCCTCACTAGAAATCGAGCTATGTGAGTCAATGATGTCATAATGTTCTCACCTGAATCTGACTTGATCCACAGTTTCTGAACACAAGCTGCTACTAGCAGACCTGCTGTGAGGGTTGCCATAGAGATTATTTCTCAGATCTCTTTGAAAGGCATCAAGCTGACTAACGCAGGGGAGAGTTGCGCCAGTGTGGTCCAAGTACACAACATCTGTGTAGTTTGCAGTCAGTGAAACAAAACAGAAGTGACATAAATTTCTGGTCGAGATCATCTTTAAAACTAGATAACACTACAGACTTTGAAAAATACTGGTCCTAATAAAGGTAGTTTTCGGAACTTCTTCTTGGAGAAAAAGGGACAGAGCTCAGAGAGAAGCTCTGAATCGATATGAAAGACGCTTGAATGAACGTTTATTCTCTTTCACTCATCAGCAGTAATATCATTTGATTTGAGTTCATTTAAGTGGCATCAAGACTAGTTATCAACCTAAAAGTTAATTGCTAGGATTGACACTTTCTGACAATTCTTACCAACATGCCATACTGCTCACTCTACTGACAGGATTTGTACTACTAGAAAATCTAGTCCATCAACATTGATCCAGCACAGAAGTTGTCACCAACTTGGTTTACATCTACGTATGAGCACTGTGGTATAAATCCATAGGCATAGCATAATAAAAGGTGAAAACCGAAGCGAGACATTTTTTCACCAAGAATTTTCACAATGTCTGAGCAATTTGTGGCAAAATATCTGAGCAGGGTCTGGAGGTGGGAGGGGCCAAGCAAATACGACAAAAGAACCTAGACCCCTAGAGTTAGTAGATGTGTTATTCAATAGAAGAATAATGGAACTTTTGATACACTAGATCCTACCACAGCACAGCAGTGTCTAATAACCTGTGGTAGTCTAGAGGATATATCCACACAAAAAAAGGGGGAGGGAGAGGAGGAGCTAGGACTCTAGGAGGAGGAGGAGGAGGAGGAAATTCGGAAATGAGCTGAGGAGGAGAAGAACCTTTTGAAGAAGAAGAAAAAAAAGAAGAAGAAGAAGAAGAGAAGAACTGTTTTTGCTGGCTTGCTCTTTCTTACTGCCTCAGTACTCTGCACCTTTGCGTAACAAAATTACGTAACAGAGAATGTGCCAACATATATTTTAGTAGATGGGACTACAATATCGTAAGATTTGACAAGGCAGTGATGAAGCGGCTATTTGTCTTCAAATTCTGCTGCAGATCACAGATATAAACTGGCACCAGAAAGCAATGCACACAGAAAATGCCTTACCTCGTAACTGAGGGAACTCCTTGTTCCTCCTTTCGATCAGCATCTTTCGGTGGGCGCAAGATAAAATGCGGTTACCCAAACTCGTAAAATACGCGAGCTTATTTACCTACGGCTGTAGACTTCTTCATGGAAGCGGCTGGCTGCGGCCGGAGCTCCGGCGCGGCGGCGGGGGCGACCGTCCGGCCTTGCCCTGCCGCGCCCTTGATGAGGGCCTTTAACCCGTTGCAGGTTTTTTATAACATGTTCTGCAGACACACCTGCAGGCAATTAACTGATCAGTACCAGTACGTAACTTCTAGCAACATCAAATGAATCATAAAATGACCAGGCATGAAGTAGATTGAAAGAGAGAGGTATAGCAACAATTGACAGTGTAATATAGCCTACAATATGTGACGATAATCTATCTCTGTCTATCTACATCAAATTAGAGATTTTACAGATGTAAAATCTCTTTGATCTACCTAGATATGTAGATATTTATATATCTATTATATATTCATCCATGTTTTTATATTTTATATAATATATATATATTATATATATTTATAATAATCTTTATTATATATATATATATATATATAATGATACTTGTAGTCCGCGTGTTGGTACCAGTGTAGGAAAGATGAAAAAGAGGTCCCTGAGGAAGACGAATGTATTGTCGAAAATTTGGTCTGAATAAATAGCACTGTTGGACTCTTAAAATGCATTACCACTCTACTTTTTCATCTTTTTTAATATATTTATACATATATATTTATAATAATCTATATATATATATATATATATATATATATATATACATATAATTTATATATCTATTATATATTCCTCCATGTTACCTATTTTGATCTTTGAATATATCTATTCATCTATCTATCGTATATCTGTCTGTCTGTCTGCCTGTATACCTACCAACCTACCTACCTATATCTCTCTCTCCCTCTCACTCTGGCTACCTCTCTCTCTCTCTCGATCTCCCTCTCTTTCTCCTATCCCTCTCCCCCTCCCTATTCTTTCTCTTTACCTCCTTTGGAAAATTATGAAGTAAAATAAAATAATGGAACTAATTATGACCTGTTTATTGAAACTAAATATAAATATAATGACAATGGAAACCCAAACAAATTCATGTTTGATGTTTTATATATCTTCTGTCTTATATACCACTCTTGCCTTTAATTGCTGAAGATGTCCTCAGTCAATAGGTTGATTAACAATATTTGGTACATCATGGCACTACTCAGCCGTCATGACACAAGAAAACACATTTTCACACCAAAAATCATTTTATACAATTTTCATTGTAATTCAACTCTGTTGGAACAACACAATACATGCACAATATTTTCAAATAAATTATTCATTTTATGGATTTGACCAAACAATTATGATTATCCACAAAAACATTGCACATGGACAAATTAAAATGTAAAACATCTAGAAAAAAATAAATGAAAATTATCTTTCTTACTTATCATCAATGAGTCTTTTCACAGACATTCATCTGGACTTCTTTGAACACAGATTCCTACATTATACATTTATTCAATGTGGAGTACATGTAGAAACCCCCATCAATAAGATTAGACAAATCTGAACAAGAAATATGTGAAATGAGTTGGCATTTTGTGATTAATCTAGCAGCCAGTTGTTAAAAAAAAACAAACACACACACACACATATACATTTAAGCATTGTGTCAAGTATATGTGAATGAGCATGTGTGTTTGTAATCCTTTTTCCCTAATACTGTACGAGCTGAAATTTTCGCGTACAGATATTTTCGCGAATTGCTACTAGGACATTTGCGCGTGTTGTTAATTTCGCGGTTGCGACGGTCTAACTGAACGTAACTATTTTGCGCATTGTTATTTTCGTGTGTTGTTATTTTCGCGGTTCAAAGGCGATTCGCGAAATTCGCGAAAATAAAACCACCGCGAAAATTTCAGCTTGTACAGTATGCATATCTTAACATTATTTTTTTCCATGAAGTAACACCATCAGAACTAGTTCATACTTTAACTGTTTCTCTGCTGTGCACACTATGATCATCTTTCCAAGGTGACAGACAATACTGTAGTTTGTCACAGTAGTGCAAGGCTGTATTACCATTTCTTTTTTCTTTTCTTTTTAGACTTCCAAAATTAGCCATAAGAACTGTACATTGACAGGAAAATATGATTTAGTCAAAATTATTATCACGTATTCTTGTTGTGCAGGCAAATCTTAGTCTTTACAAGAGATATTCATCTCAATGAAAATAGGTACATCTGTGCTTTGAACAGAAACGGTGATATCAAAGAGCAATTGATGTGCAAATATTTTAGAAAATTCAGACACATCTCACAGGGAAGCAAACTAGTTTAATGTCAGTTTGTTATCTTATGAGCACTAATAGGGGACCTTAAAGAAGTCAACTGGCAATGAAATGATAGCATAAGAGGATGTAAAAAAAAAAAAAATCACAATTTGATTTTTTCTTACTTGTGAGATGAAATAACCTTGTTCATCTACAGTATGGGTATAAAATACAGTTGCAACATGATAATGTTGGCATATCTGTTGCAGAGTTGGGAAGAAAATGTGACTTTGAAATAATGTAAAATTAAAATTATTCAAAATGTATACTGTAATAATTACAGTTGTATCATGAGGAGTGTTACAAAGCAGGATCACAGTCACAGAAACAAGGTGATTCTGTCATGGTGCAACTTAATTGTAAAATTAGATGATTTACAAACATTATGCATTGTTACTTTCCAGATATTGACCTGATTTTGCCGACATTCATGGTGTTGTTTGAATACCTTTATAACACAAATGTTTCTTCTTTTTCAGGTACATTCACTTTTAGGCATTAATCGCTGCCACACAAGTAGATTGCCAAGGTTTTAAGAGATAATTCCACAGCCTATGGTCTCATTTTATGATACTTATGCTATATAAAACTCTTCATTGACACTTGAACAATTATAGAGAGGCAACTTAATTGTAAAATCCCATAATCAAGAAATTTGCACAACAGATCAGTCAATCTTCAAACATCAGCTATACTTTGAGCTAAAAAAGAAGTCCTTGTTTTGAGTTTGATCATTGATATTTCAAATGTATAGAACTCCACATAGATTTATGAACAATGCCAGAATCTCATGACACATGTGAGTAGTTCACATTTACCCAATATCTAAGCCTGAAAATAAATTATCATTACATCTGTCTTGATACTACACTGAAAGATAGAAAATATTGGTGGCATTGCATAGAAAAGTGGCAGCATAACCCAGGAAAATGAAAATATAAGTTCTCTTCATGCAAGTGAAAAGCTCAGTGAGAACATGATGACAACAAATGATTACCTTGCATCTAAAAGAAAACTTTTCTTGACTATAAGGTGATGGAGATTATCATGCAGCATGAATGTTACTACAACGCTATAGACAGCAGAGAGTAAATGTTGTGGAAGTGCCTCATGTATGTGGACTGAAATAAGACATGACTTTCCTCAGGCTCCACAAGCTACCACGAGGTGGGAAACTAAACAGGACAGGACAGAGCAGGACATAGGCATAGTGCAATTCCAAGACAAATAACACAGGACTTCAATGACTTTTATTCCCTACGGCTCGTACAAACATTTTGACCTGTTCCGTCTTAAAAGCAAAAATAAAACAAAAAACAAAAAAATCAGTTCAGCGGACCAATAGGGTTGATTCTGGTAAACATACTGAAACACTGGATACAAAATGCTGTGACACTCATGAGTCAAAGGAAAGTATACATACGACCTACTGGTAATTAATATTTACGGACTATAGTCGCTTTTGGCAAATCAAGTCATGGTGCTAGCTAGGCATATACTTCTCCCACAATGCAGCCACTCTCAACAATACAATTTTGGTCAAAGAATAGGTTATATCACATTTCAGCTCTTGCAATGCAGAAAGCAGTGTTCATACAGACAGAAATATATTCCATAAAATGTTGCAGGCCTTTTTTCGGGAGGGGGGGGGTGCCTTACAAAGAAGAGGACACTTGTCATTTTAAATTCTAACCATAAACTGACTGCTGTGATGAGCTGCAATTTCTCACTGCAGAGGGCTCATTTTGGTGTTTTCTGCAAATAGCGATGCTGTACCTTAGCACCTACTGTGCTGAAACTCACATCACATGTACATTTAGTCACTTGCCTTTACATACACATATACCATTTATCTTACCATAGACCATCTATGTTTGAAAAATAATTACAGAGAAATATCAGCTGGAATGTTGGCATGTGCTTGTCAGTCATTTTCTTGAGTCACTGGACAAAAGGGTGCATAATTATCAATAAAAGCCTTTATAAGTTCTGAAAATAGGTTCTTAGAATAAGTTCTTATGATACACAATCTCCTATCATTCAGTACTATGTCATTTTGAAGAAACATTCTCACATATTTACAATAAATGTGCAGTGTGCTGCACCATATAATAAATTCTGAATAAGGTACTCATGCAGTCAGCCAAAATGCTACCTAAGTGGAACATCATGCAAAGTATTTTCAACATTACAATTCTTAGAACTGAGGTCAAACATTCATGATGGTATACATCCCAGAATAATCTTTTTGAAATGCAGACAAACAATACGTAAAGATATAATACACTTCGATCATTATGAGTTGACAACATATCTTCACTTTGGCATTATATGCACATGTGAAGTACACAACTCCTTAGCAAAAAACATTAAATTTGAGAATATTTCAGTGTGTGAGGATAGCAACTAATACAACTAAACTTTCCCTTTTAGCTTAAAGTTAGCTGCAAACAATTGAATTTGCAACCATTTCCTGAACAGTACCAGACTGAATATTTTAGAAAAATCTAAATGGTACAATGGCATCATAACTTACTTTTCAAAATGATAACTGAAGCTCCACAGATCCTTTTGAGGTCATAATGATTTACCATTGACATGTCTCATGCTAATTCCTGCAGCTGGATGAAAATTTGACCATGTGCATCAAAATGAAAAGGTTCAAATTACATCACAAATCTTTATGATGGGCTCGCAGACACTTGAAAGTGGTTGCCTCTTGAATTACATAATTTTGCAGCGAGTTGATGTGGAATGTTTTACCATTGTCAAAACAAAATTAAGTAGATCATAAATCTAGGCTAGTTCTGTCACTTGACAATGAATGCCTTTCTGTACATGAACATGTTGTGATTATTCCCTCCCTGTCAAATACCCTTCAGCAGTGCTAATTACTGTAAGACTCATTAGATGTAAAATTACATCTAGCATTGCATAACTGTTGATAAAATTTGCACTCATCACAACAACCCATGATATTGGTGTGTGTCTAACCACAGTGATGTAATGCTTGCATAACAGTTCAGGGGACGAAGGTTACAAATGGACAGACACATATAAGTAGAGCTCATTGATATTTGCTAATAAAACACGAATTCAACTTTTTGTCTGGTGAGTGACTCAATTTCATTGTCAATATCAAGAGTGCCAGGTCATCTTTTTCTTCCTCTTCTTCTTCATTTCAAGGGGAATCAATTGTCAATAAACCTGAACTTGAATTATTAAGTCACACTTTTCAATTGTTTTTCATCAAGAACAATTCATCACCTAATCTCTTACAAAAGTACTAGATTCTGGACCAAAGGATTAGTCACAGTCATCTGGTGCTTGAGATGAGTTTGATTTCATTGATCATAGAGATTAGTGAGAGTGATAGTTGATGTTGATCAGAGTATTGTAGCCATCAATCAATCAAGAACACCCGCATCCACGTATCCAATGGTGACACTCGTCAGCACGTTGAAAAGTCGTGTTGAAGCAATACCCGTTTGCCAGTACAGGACAAATCACTCTGGTGGCATTTCAAATAGTAACCAAGAATACCAGTCCCTGTGATTTCACAGATGCAAGGGACCTTGGTAAAGATTCCCTCAAGATGCAGTGAAACCAAGCTTGCAGTCTTCGATGAGATGATAACTCCCACTCTTCTTGGTGGGCATCACTGGTTGCCATGGCAACTCTTCATCTCACAGGTTTTGTCATGCCCATAGATTACTTAAGGGTCATGCCATCTCCTGTATTGGGGATGCAAAAAACAGAAAATAATTAAAAACCACATCTAGCTTAAGCTTTTTATTACAATATCATTTAACCACATCAATGTGGCCATCAGCAAGGTCAATGATATGGCTACATTACATGTACCTGAGCTTATTTTGATCAAAATTCAGAAAACATGCACAATATTGCAATAATACAATAATCTTTGTACATGATTAATGTGGGCATACTGTCTCTAGATGGAATAAAATAAGACTTTCAGCTCAGTCTTCTCTTTGCAACATATTCAGTAAAACAAGAAAACAAAAATCATTAGGATGTCACAGTAATATCTTGGCCCATAGTGGTACAAACATAACCACAATGAGTCAAAAGGAATTCAATACTGGATGAATTGAAAACCTAAAAACTCAGGGAATTGTTTGGGACTATCATTCTCATGACTAAAATATGCCTTTCAGTATTAGTACAAGAGATTTCTGGTCAAAAAGCACTGAAGAACAAAATATGTTTATTTCTACACAACATAAAAGGTGATTTATAATACATTACTTCTTTATGCAGGCATAGTTAAAGTTATGCCAAACCAGTCAAACCTCAATTAACATCACATTCCCTGAGATGAAAGTCTCAGCTCCTTGAATGGCATTGATTAGCAAAGATCAATTATCAAATGAATATATCATGATAAATAAAATCTAACCTGGACTAAGAGCGAAGGGTGAACCGTTTCCTGAATGTCGACTCCAAACATCTCCTTCCAGGGCTCCTTAATGACAGCTAAAAGTTGATCCAAAGACTCCGGGGAGAAGGTGCATACATCCCACTGAGACTCCTCACCAGTGTCCTACACACAGATGAGCATAAAGTTTAGACAACAGTCATGACTAAAGAAAAACAAAAAACTAACAAACAAAAAAAACATCTAACAAAACAAAAACAATAAATCTAACAAAAAAAATAAAACAAATAAAAGAAACAAATTGTCGGAGAGCACAGACTGACTGACATCCAGATGTGTTTGTAGATTATTTGAACAATGTCTGCCTCTTGAGGAGCACAAATCAAATAGATTCAGCAGTGTATACATGGTATAGACACCTGGTATATGGCCAGCCCTAGTCAGTTGGGCATGCCCAGAGTCAAGTACTTCAACTTCATCATCTTTCATCAAATATTTTATCTTGATCATCTTTGTATATAGGTACTTCGCACGAGAGTAGCCCTTTAGCCAGTGCTCTCTGTTTGGGCATATCGCTCAAAGAAACCATATGTACTACGCCTTAAATCTCTGATAAATTATCATATTTCGAAGGCATCTCTGGACCAGAGTTAGGGAGAAAAAACATCTGGGAAAGGCCATTAACATTTAACACCAAATTTTCTATCACTAAAAATTCTTCACTTTTGAAGCACATGTGAGATATGGTTTAAAATCATGACATGTGTTATGCTTATCTGACATGCCTTCATTTCTTTGGGTCCTCACTTTCTTCTAGAACAATTAATATTAAGATAAACATTCATTACCCCTTTTGTTAATTATTGTATCCATTATGTTTATTGTTATATTTGTTAGTCATTTGTTTGTATTTTGTATGTGAACTGTACAGCGCATAGAGAAGCATGTGCTTATCATGCGCTTTATAAATGTACTATTATTATTATTATTATTATTATTATTATTATTATCATCATATTCTGCAAAGGAGGAATGTATATCCTCATAATATAAGACTTTGTGACTACAATAGAGGCAGGCACCATCCACAGAAGGTATATCTCACCTCACTGAAGAATGAGATTGTCACGTCGGTGGTAGAGTCCTCATAGAGTTCCTAATAAGACCAAAGAGTCAATTGGAAAAGTTCATTGTCATGCCATTATGTTTTAAATGGAACACAACAAATTGCATCTCTACAAATGAACAATGTTTCTTCATCAGCTCCATGTCATATCTGAAGAATTATGTTGATCTTGTGATAATGAATTTGGGATTCACTTCAAATGGGGACATTCCTTGACAATTTCAGTGTAAATGGAAGACAGGTTTCATATGCTTCTACAATGGAGGTAAAATATGGCAGAAACACTACCATTACTGATTTACTTCCTCACTCTCTGGTATACTATACTTCAGCAGAATTCTGCTTTTCAGTAGATGTTTCATTTTGATTTTAATACCTTAACATCCACACAGTGGATGAAACCAAATGGAAGTATTTGTTGCTGCTGTTGTTATTGTGACTATCTACAGATGAAGTAAATTCAAGATTGTCTTGAAATCACATCACCCAGGTTAAGGTAATGATCCATCAGGCTCCATACCTTCATTAATTTGTGGTTTATGTCATTACTTTCTAGCATTGCTTGCATGTGTACTCAAAATTTACAAGTTAATACTTAAGGTATTGCAGTGTCCAGTGTTCCATCACATTTCTTCTCACTGTATTTTGTAATAATTTTGTGACTTGCTTTGAACACTTATTGCACTTGCGTTTCCTTGCACGGATCAACTCAGAACAACTTGTGCTCAATGAGTCTTCCTCTATTGAGGTGAATAATATACAAACAAGAAATATACACTTGCCAGTCCTGATATATCACAGATCTTGCGATGACCACATGGGGTAAACTGTTGACCTTTGACCCCTTTCTTATTCTTGAGGGTCATGGGATAACAGTGATTTTCTTCCATCAGATACACATCAGTAGCAGTCACTAGGACACCTACTTCTTTGACTTTTACTGATGTGCCTAGGTCAGATATGAGAAGATAAAAGCCAAATCACTCCTGTGTTCATGAAAAGGCATACGAAACAAGTTGTCTCATGTGAATTAGTCCAGCATCTTTACATGATATGACAATCAGGGATACTTTTGAGAAAGAAATTGCATCAAGGTTTGATTTATCTTGAGGCTTTGATGAGTTGTCCCATCCCATTTTTCCCACAGATTCTTTACAAGAATATCAGATAATCTGTATAATATTATTACATATACTCGAACTACAAAGAGTACAATACTCTCTAACTTGATAGATATCTTGTGCCATACCGATATGCATTCAATGCATTGAATGTATTGAATGTACTGAATGTTTTGAATATATTTAATGCAATTACGATTTATTGAATGCATATTGCTATGACAGAAGATACCTAAAGTCAGCAAGTATCGTACTCTTCATACTTTGAGTACAAATATATAAACAGATTATCTGGTATTCTTGTAAAGAATCTGTGGGAAAAAGGGGGTTGGGCAAACTCACTAAAGCCTGAAGATAAATCAAACCTTTATGAAACTTCATACCTGAAAGTACCCCTGATTGTCACATCATGTAAAGATGCTAGACTAGTTCACATTAGACAACTTGCACTACATGCAGCAAAGCAACCTCCTGTGCATTTAGCCACCACAAATATTGCATGCACTGTATATGAAAACATACTGTACATGAATAGATCAGACATTCATTCTCTTACACAGTTAGCATCTTTTAACACTTTACTACCAGTGGGAACTTTGCACATGAGAATCTAGTGTTTTTTGTTTGAACTCTTAAAACTTTAGCCTAAAAAGGCTATAAAAAAAAGGAGATTTTATGACTGTTAGTTTGCTTGTTTGGTTTTACGTCCTTCTTCAAAATCACCCAATGCACTAACCTTGCTTGCTTGTGCTCGCTATTTTCAGCTGGGCAATGATGTACACGGAGATCTGGGGGTCCACCTCATAGCTGGTGTCCCCAGTGGCCTGGGGGACAAAGACCTCACTGGTGAGGTTCAGCAACGTCTGTGGGTTCTCCCAAACAATGCCCTTGAACTTTTTCCTCCATGTTCCGGCGCTCAGAGTATCTTTGAGAGAGAGTAGCACAGACACACAGAAAGACACAGGAAGACAGAAATGGAGTGAGAGAGAGATAGAGAAGGAAAATATATATTTGTATGTTAGCCTTTGAGGTATGCAAGACATTCATACTGGTAGATAATACATAAACTGAGAGAGATAAGGAGATGTAACAGGAAATTATACAAATTTACACAAATACGTAAACAACCAATACCTATCTTCACTACTGTCTTGCAATGTCTACCCATTTTGATCTTCTGCAGTTACTTAATATTTTGCCACAGATACAATTTCACACCTTCATGTTTTCTAATGTTGTTAAACACTTGAAAATGAAATTTCTGATGATCTCAAAGTGGCATATACACATTTCTCATGGACAAGAAAACCAAAACTTCTAGATGACATTTTGGACATCTTTATGAATTTTGATTGTTGCACTCACTGGCTGCAGTGTTGGTAAACTGCCTGGTTCTTTTCTTGTGTCCCGTCACAATGGTGTAGAGGGCTCCCTCCGATGAGAACTCAAATTGGAGACTCTGACTGCCGAGGCCTAGGTGTATCCTAGCGAGATCTTTAACTGGGTGCTGGGACCGCTTCGCCAGCCAATCAGACGGAGTCTCACTGAAGGCAACCAAAAAACATTCACTTCTTACAAGTTATTTCATTCATTACATCCTTTAATTCAATTATCTATGAAAATCAATATGGTTGTAAATTTATGGTCACATTTTTTGTAGTGTGTGGATTGAACTATTGCAATCTACATTTATTAATACAATGTTTGAAGAGGCTCTATGCGACCTATATCAAAGCCTACCTATTGTCTCTGGATGTTCTTGTATTGACTAAAAAACACCACATAGATTTATAGGCAAACATATGTATGTGATCATCAATCAATACACTGAAACTTTTTCAGCAATTATTTGAAAACAACATCAAATAACACCTGTCAAGACATGTTGAACAAAACAAAAGGCACTTTAAAAAAAAAGGAGAAGAATTTTCAACAATCTATATCATCAAATGTTATTCTTAACTCCTTTTTAGACCGCCCCCTAAAAACTGCCACTGACATTGCACAAACACAGACTCCTGGTGGAATTGAAAGAGTTAAGATAGCATGTACGGCTCAGCACATTGTTTTCGTGAAGGTACCACACAGGAAAAGGACATTGGCAGATCTTTGCCACGGTATGAATGTGCCCTTGAAAACAGTTATCAGTTTTGTGGTGCAATATGCATACATCTGCAATAGTTGCCTTGGCAACAGTGTCTTTAAGAGACAGTTGCCTTATTTCATCACCAACGAGAGAGCATACTACACCACACAGGTGGAAGGAGATTTACTGCAGACTCAAGATGGAGAACCAAAAGGCATCCATTTGATAAAAACCAAAGATTTTTCAGATGTACAACTGGTATTTGCACAGAAAAGCATTGTTCCAGTCCTTGTATCAACCTTATGGCAGCAGGTGTAGAAATAGTGAGAAACTTGCAATCTTATGAAGTGCTGCTATGTTTCAATTGTAACATTAGTTACATAATGCTTTCCAAGTAGAATGCTTTACACAAAGTATTTCATAACAAGGTGCACGAAATCAAACACCTTGTGTATAATTTATGAAGGTCTGTGTTAGAGTTAGTGTTCTTCTGGAAATCTAATTTCTAATCTGGCATGTTAAAAGCTGTAATGATTGCTTAGCTCTTTACTTTATGCCAAATGACACTTACAATTCATGTCCAATGGGATCAAAAGAGAGTGTTTGCAAATCAAAGTAGCTATCATGAAGCAAAGAAAAAACAAAGCTAATTTACATCTACTCCTGCTGAAATATTCTTATCAGCAGTATAACACACAACACACGCACACACACACACACACAAAAAAAACATGATTATCATAAAATCTGTTTACACAAAATGAATTCGTTTTCTTTGATCTAAGGTATGTACTTTGGTTTTTACATAAAAATATAATACGAGTATCTCTCCTGGTAAATTCTGTTACATTCACTGTAAAGCACTCATGATATATGGTCATGAATGATGTTCATACACCAAATAAATAATCTATAAAGATGTGAACTTATTCTCATGCCAAATAACTCACATATAACTCACAGGTGATGTTTCACTAAGTGATGTTTCACTAAGAAAATGTTTGACATTCCAAATCAGAAGTAGATGAGACTATTTGCATAGATTGTACTATGTAAACGAAAGATCAAACAAAGAGCTATGAACAAACCAATGATAGTAAACTTCATAATTATGCCACTTAATTTTGTAAACAACAACAAAGAGCAGCGTCTTTTACACTCAAATATTTAATAAGTTTGCATTTGTATGACTGAAATCAAAAGAAACAAAATGATTTGCCAATGTCAATGTGCATGCATACTGAAAACCTCCTTTACAGATGCGTGAACAAAGTTATGTCGATGATGTGCCAACATGTTGCGAGTCTCTTCCGAAATATGTGAGCATGCATATGCTGTGGCTGGTCGCCAAATAAAAGAAACTGCTTGCGGTTGGCAAGGGAAATGAACTGAGCAACTGATTTATCACAATCACTTACACTCTACATCCCTGAAGACTCTGCAACAGCTCATTCCTGGTACAGAGATCAAGAGTATCACTGAATCTGATATATGACAGCAACAATCAGTCACCTGAAGTCCACAGGTGCAACTGACTCTAACAAGATTTTAAATCAACTCCACTGAAACCCGCCATGTCCAGGAAAAGACATTTCTGTCGTCTCATGTGGTATCGCCTTATTATAAGTTATGCTATTCACTGTTGAGTCAAAAATTCTCTCTAATTTGGGACCACTGTTGGTTGCATATAATTGCTTGATTCACTTGCAACCTTTTAACAGACTATCAACTGCTAAATTGTTATCTGAGTATCAAATTAGCAACACATTGTAGAAAACTGAAGTTCCCATTTCTCTCTCAAACTAGCGTTTTGTTTTTAATTACTATCTGACTTTGTGATAAATTTATGACTTCAACCAGTTCCAACCGATTTAATGCCAATTTAAGGCTGCAAGGACAATCATCTTTGCAGCAAATATCCCAAGGACTTGATTGGTAAAGGATGATGAGACAAACTATCGATCTCAAAATCATTTGGATGCAGTCATCTTTGGAGCAATCATATCCAAACCATGTGAAGACTTTGATATGTTTGTCTCATCAGCCAAAATTAGAAGTTGATTAATTGCTTTATATCACACACATGTTCAGAATTTCTTTTGTGTGTGTGTGTGTTTTATTGTTTTCACAGACTCCATTTAGATCTAGTCTGGGCTAGCAAGGTCCATCAGTTGAAGACCAGCTGTGTGTTTGGTAAAAAAATTTCAAGCACTGCAAGCTTTATGACCCAGCTGATGTCATGATGCACAAGATGCACAAGACAGATATATGGAGGAAGCCTTGACAGAAGTCAATTCATGATACTGTAAAAGTAGAAATTTTCACCCATTTCGCATAACCAGAAGATGGCACAAAAATAAAAGCATACAAATATCATTGCATGCCATATGTTCCAGTACATAATGACCCGATTCTTCAGAATAAAAAGCATGCCATATTCATCTTACCCAGCTGCATGCAAAAAAAAAAATTACTCACGGAAACTATCCACTTTTACAGTAGATACAGCACTAACTACAATGAGTAGATCACTGGGTTTGATGGGGAAAAATCTATATGACTGCCTTTAAACTATTTTTAAACTTTATGTGGGATATACTTGCATAGATCCTTACACATATAATGTAAGGCCACTCCTGGTGTTGAGTTTGCTACACCCCAGTCAGCATAAGGCATCGCTACTCTCACTGATGGAAAATTACAAAAGTCTTTTAAAAGTGCATTACAAGGATGGCGTGTGCCTCTCACAGGCAGAAATGTTCATTATTACATCACGGGTATAAAGTGTCCAATTCATCACACATGGGTCCTACATGATAACTTCACTTGGAAGGTTGGAAACAACCCCAATTTCATCTGATCACTTGACATCTCAGAAATCAGTGAGACTGCTCATTATACAAATGATGAGTGTAATGCGTACCAGACTAATATAACTTCACAAACCTTTCTTCCCTGACAATTTTCAGGAAATACAAATTCTCTGTTGAAAGTACCACCAGCCCATCGTAGTTTGTCTTCTTGTTGATCAGCCAGATGTTACCCTGGAGGAAGAAAACACAAACAAAACAAACAAGAAAGTAAAGAGATGAAAGTATTAGTGAAAACCTCATCTGTTACCTGTTCAAAATACATTTTTTATTTCAAATGACATGCCTAATGAAGGCTGAACAAGCACCAACAACAGACATAAAGGTCTAGTGCTCACCTGAGCAGTGCACTTTGCCTTTATGGCACTCCACCTGATACAAACTATTTCAAATATCTTGATAATCCAGGATTACTGCAGGTTTCTTCGGCAACATCCTCTTAATTTTGGGTATTTTGGGCCCTGCCATATAACCCCCCCAGTGCACCAAACAAAACTATGATTAATATAATAATATTAAAACTATGATTCCCTCCCCAAATAATGATTGGTGCCAAGTTTGGTCGAAATCTGAGTAAAATCATCCATAACTATTGTTTTTCTATGAGAATTAACTACATGTTTTGATTTTCTAGCAAACAACAAATTCACTTCATATGTATTGGTCACATCACAGAAGTGATCTACAGGCTATAATAAGATTGCATGACTGATCTTCATTGTAAATTATTACACACCAGTTTTCATACATAACACGTATTCAGCATTAAAACCAGGAAACAAACTCTGCCTTTAAAATACAATGTTCTTCCTCAGTACTCCAGATTTCCTAATTCGTTGCATACAACATACATCTATCAATAGACAGCCCTGGATTATAGATCAAGTCTAAAGACTTCACAGCTTATGAAAGTAAAACTACACAGCACAAGTAGTGAGACTTGCCCTAAGGATACATGTGAGCTCTTCGTCATCACCAAAGACGGACATGGACAGGAACAGCTTGAGGCGATGGTGCACATTACAGCAGTCCTGTTCTGCCATCTCCAGCATAGAAAGTTCTGTCACAGAGGCACTCAGCTGGGAGGCTGTGTTTGGTGAGTGGGGGAATGGCTGCTCAGCCGGGGTGGTTACATCACTGTGGTTCCTCCCATTGATGTCATTAGGGGTGTCTGATCCAGACTGTGAATTGTATACGGCCAGGAAATCCTTGCTATTGTCCGACGTCTCCTGCCGCCGGCGGATGAGGGGACTTCCCATCCCGGGCTGATTCCAGGAACCGTGGTGCCCTCCCTCAAAGACGTTGTCCGAGGTAAGACTCAAATTTCCAGCGCTGGAATTCCTAGGGAGCGTCTGCGCACTGGCGCTGCTCTGAGGCTCAGCCTCACTGATGACAGCGATGTCGCTCTCATTGCTGTCCAGTCGTCCATAGCTGACGGCATCCGGCGCGGCATCCCTCTCTGACTGAGTGCCCCGTAAGTGATAGGCATTCCCAAAGTCCATGCTGTGTTGGGATACTGCCTCTGAGTTGTCTAGGACAACAATGTCATCCTCGCTATACGTGTGATTTGGTTGATGATTTCCCGCATGTTCATCAGCACTTGGAGCAGTTGGAGTTCGGTCTTTGCTCTGATCCTTTGAATTTCCATACACCAATTCCCCAACCTCATCCCCACTGTGCGGTGTACTTCCCTTTTGAGGGGTCAAAGTCCTTGGGTCTCCTCGTCTGACCGCTGCTGGAGAGTCAAATGGACTAGCAGCAACAAAGTGGATGGGGGTTGGTGGTCCCGAGGCTTCCCTACTGGACAAACTGCCCGCATCAGTTGGGCAGAGGGAGTACCTATGGCAAAGACAGTAAGACAAGCTAACTCATGGATTCATACCAACAGATGATTCAAATTCCACGATGCCATGTATCCCAGACTTCATAAACCCTATACAAACATATTGCTTTGGAGATCTTGAAAATGTAGCTCACTGCTGGATGCAACAGTCAACAATTAGCTACTGATTATGGTATAACACAATTTATATCTCTTTGCTCTTATTGGTATTATTCTATAACTTGGCTTAACCCAATTCCTCTGGACCAGACACATATCCTCAGAGACAGCAACATAAAGGATGAAGATATAAGAATTTCACACAGACATGCACAGGACAAGGGCTGTGAAAGATATATATACAAGATTATCATGTTACTCTGGGTAAACTGGTGTTCCACACACAAACAAGGCCATTGTGCATGTAGTGAACATATCATGCAGATATTCGGCCTTATGTACATGTACATGATACACAGAACAAAACAAGTTCAGACAGATGTACAATTATCTAAACATTACATATCAGCCCAGAGGTCAAGGATAGGTCAATGTTAAGCATTTCCCTGTCACAGCATGCGAGTGGTTGCATAGAAGGGCATTCCATGTACCAAGAATCCAAGCATGTGTATGAATATGGTCATTATAGGAGTGACTGCGATTGTCCATGGTAGGATCATGCAAACTGACGAGAGAGACACACACACACACACACACAAATCAGTCGTGACTAACCTGGTAGGATTAGTGCTGGCCAACTCTTGGTTAGACCTGGTGGGGTTAGATGGACAAATAGAGCGAAGCAAAAGAGTGCACACTACGTGACACCATGACAGATTCAAAACCAACAGAAAAGAATGACAACCAATCCAAAACAGAACACAACAAAAAGGAAGCTTTGACACAAAAATAAAAACAGGATTAGTTTTTGATAAGGATTACACTGGCATGGTTGTTACAGGAAATGAGTAGCAGTTTGTAATCTGAATAAATACAGCTCTGAACTTCTGATAATGAATGTACTGAATCAATGTCAGACATGATATAAAGTGATTAGTTGATGTGAAACTGATATACAAATAAAGAAATGGTTAAAATTTTTAACAAGCAAATGGCAAGTAATATACCAGCCAGCCAACTAGTACATTACTTAGAATATCTTCCAAAATAATGAAAACAAACTTCGTTTGGCGGGGGTATAAAAAGAAAGAAAGAAAAGAAAAACTATGTACAAATCTATGAAAAAATACTACATCATTATGGAAATTAAGATTGGTCTAACTACAGCAAATCAACTGTTATCCACAGTCGACTGGGAAGCCTCCAATTCTCTCATAATCACTATATATATTATCAAAGAAAACATAGCCCTTCTTTTACCTTTTCATGAAGCTCAATGCTCAAGACCACCACCCAAAGACTGGCCTATTATCCTCTCTGCTAAAAGGATTTTTTTTTTTTTCCAATTTAATTCTATCCATTACACCAAATACAAGCCTACTGGACTTAACTATGCTCAGAGGAATACATGGCCAAAAAATTACTTCTTAGTTAAATCTTGGGGACCTTTGCCTTTGACCTTTAACCTTTAATCATTACCATTTCATACAAGTAATTGTCTATTTCTACCCTCCAAACTAAATTATATTACCACTGTACATTACAATGCGATGATGAGATGTGGGACAGAATGACAACTGGAAACATGTCTCCTGCCTTCTCGGCAAAGGCATGAAGAGAATTCTCACTTTCAGTAATTCTAGGTTTCCACACATTTGTTGTACAAATTTTCATATTCTGGGTCAAATGTATGCTGTACAAAGAAGCCTTCATTTATTCAAACTATTGCAGACTGGAGGCTTCCCAGATGAGGGGGATTAAACGAGAAATAACTGATAAATTTTGATATTCAGCCAATGCAGCTGAAAGTATTTCCAGCAACGATCATAACAACTCTTATTCTTATCTGACATAAGAATGGTATGGCATTGACATGTTTCGGTACTTGGTCCTAGTGCAGGGAAGGTGATATGAACTTGAGCCATCTTGATTTATCAGCAGCTTCTTTTATTGTGTTTACTTTAGATAATGAAAATGAAATTGTTTCCTCTGGATCAGGTTACCAATTTTTCCCTTAACACTGTGAATCAGCAACAAAACAACTTGCACTGCTTGGCCATAGATACATCTTCAAACATGGAACGTCCCCAGAAAAAAAAATGCATACAGTTTTGAAAGCATCTTTGATTTCTAAAGTTAATATCAAACTAGAAATGTCGCTACGGCGACTGGTGTATGCCTCCGCCATAATACATGGTTCTCCTAATAGGTCTATAGTACAATGTCTTGACAATGTGTGATGAAAGTTTCACACAACTGGCAAAATATTAAAATGACAGGTTTGCCACAAATGTGCTGAATGTTCACTTTCCTAGAACTAGGTTTAATTGGATGAATGATTAAAACGTCAGAGTGCAGGTATATGGGGGAACTGATGATTTTTACTTGACTTTTGACCCTTTTATAAGTTTATGCATTGAGTAATTTTCAAGGTATTGAGAAAAAGTATAATTTCAGTATCAAATGGTAAAATAGTATTATCTAAATCTGGCCTCTGACCTTTGACCTCACAGTTCCAAAGAGAATCACTGTTAGGTAGAACATGCATAAATATGTAAGTTTCATGATAATACCTTGAGTTACTTTTGAGATATGGAGGAAGAAGTGCAATTTAGCACTTCACTTGACCTTTGACCTTTTGACCTTTGACCTTTTGGCAAGAAACTTCCCACAGAATATATATTAGGTTATACATGCATACATCAAGTTAAAAAAAAATCCTTCAGGCACTGCATAAATATAAGGAAAGCAGTGATATTTTGAGGAGTTGACCTTGACCTTTGACCCCTTGACCTTTGACCCATGACCCCCAACTTCCCTAGATAATCACTGCCCATCGGTACATGCATATAAACTAAGTTCGATGAAGATACCTTGAACCATTTGCGAGATATGGAGAAAAACATGAAATTTAAACCTTTTTTTCACAAAATAACCTGTGACCTTTGACCTTTGACCCCGTGACCCTAAAATCCAAACAAAGTATTATGACCCCCAGGATATACCCTCATACCAAGTTTGATGCAAATATCGGCAAAAACAAAACGGGACGGACGGACGTAAGGACGGACGGACGGACGGACGACCCGAAAACATAATACCTCCGGCCACTTCGTTGCGGAGGCATAAAAAAAGAAAAAAATGTGAAAAAGATAACATCAAATGAAGATGATTACTGATAGCAGATTGAGGCTCATTTTGATAACTTATGCTGTGCAGCAATTACATATTACCATATGCTGTGCAGAAATTACATATTTCCATAATAATAATTCAAGTGATGAGTTGGCTGACTGGCTTACACACATGAAGCCCATGTTACAGATAATACATAACTTCAGAATCATGATGGTCGCTACCTTTGCTTGAAGCCAGATGTATTTGTCGTCAGGAGCTCTTTAAGTTTTTCTGGAGGGTAGCTGGCCAGTTCGTCGACCGGAGTATGCAGCGAGTGGTCCATTTTGATTGTGGGATCTGGCAATCTGGATTGGAGAAGCATCGTATGGCATAGCTTATCAATGAAAAACTCTTGACATAAATGATGACAGTATCTCTGTTTAAAGTTCACTAACATGAACACTGACCTGTATTGAGGAAACTTTGGAACTGCATCAGACACGTGGTCCATGAAAACTAGAATGAATTCTAATTTGACAAATACATTCTTGCCATTTTTTGCCATCAATCTGATGACAAATGTGCAATCAGTATTTCATACACAAAGAATAACATGCATCATGTTATATATTAAAATGTAATGCTAAATGATTAACAGGTATTGCTGCATCATTGCATCAAAGGCATTTCCTTGTTATGCACCCATTAACCCGTTGAGGACGAGTCCCGAGTATACGAGGGCAGGGGTCTATGGGAAATGCGTGTTGTAGCACAATCAGTCCGTCCTCAACAGGTTAAACATTAACAGGTTTGATATAAATTGGCTGCAACACACACCATCACTCCATAGACCCCATGCACACAGTGAAAAACACATGTCTAGTTCATCACTGACAATAAGACATGCCAATCAAGTACACTTTAGTGATGTATAGAGAAATGGAAAACGGTGTGAGTCATCCAGCGATGGGTGGACAACAAACCTGAAGTCAGAACTCGTCCCACTGAGCTGCGATGAGGAGGAGGAGGTGGTCATCGAACTTTCCTTGGCTGGCGACGATGCATAGTCCTTGACTGGTGAGGGCGCCAGCTCCTTGGAGTGGTGGATTCCATTCTCCGAGGCCATGAGTGAGTCCTGGTAGGCGTCGCTGGCGCCATTGCCTAGCAACTTGGAGGATTTTGCCCGAGATTGGGCGGGTTCACTGGATCCGAGGGAGAACACGTCGGTGAAGGCCTGGATGAGGCTCGGCTTGTTGGATGGACTAACAAGGAGGGCGTCCTTTTCTCTGTGAGGCATGACACGTGCAAGATTGTGACTTTGCATGAAGAAATGTCATTGGAATACTGCTTGGAACGACTCAAACTTACTCTAGTTTGAATGGTTTACAGCTGATGCTTGGTATACTCAGCACACTCCACAGAATGTTATGTGAAATGCTATACCCTTCTTTTTTCTTTTTTCAGTTTTATTGGTTAGGAAAAGGTAGTTACAGTTCAATCACAAAATGAAAAAAAGGAAAAAAATACAAAAATAATATGCAGCAGGTAATACATCATGCAAGGTATTGCTACACCATTTTTGATATATTTGACTTATTTTGAAAAATCTTTCAATCCCATTTCACTTTGATTTTATCAATACCATTCAGGAGGACCTTTTTCAATATAAGGTGAATATTTTATTCATTTGTTAGATTTGACGGTAAAACACGTTGGTACACTAAACATATGCTGCTTACCGAAATGCATATTTTTCAATGTTAATATACATGCAAGGATAGGACAAGTTGGACACCTTGATTTCCATGGTGAAGAAGCTGCCATGGGCCTGGAGGAAAGGTCGATTGAAGCCACCGAGCCAATAGGGGTGTTGACCTCTGACCTTTTGGGGTCGTCAAGCTCCACTAACAGAGTGCTCCCACAATAGGGGCAGGTTGCCACTTCATTGACAGACTCAAATTCTGGGGAAAACACACACACACATTTTTTTTAGTTCTGATGAAACTCATCATGTCTCCCAAACCTTATATCTGTGATTTGGTGCTGTATCTTTCAATAATAAATGCTACTATTCATTAATGTATTTTAAGGTGGAGTAAAAAACAACAACAAACAAGCAAAACATATAGTGATAATAATAATAGCGCCTATTGGTATATCAAATTCAACTTTACGTTTTACAATGTGTCTGAGCATGTATCTACGTACAATCTTCACAATTCTGCACCTGTATGTAATCATGTGTACTTCAAGGACAAACAGAAAATCAAACTCAGTCTGGTGCAAAAGGGAAATGGACAGTGATTCCTCCACTCTGATGATCAAAGTGACCATTCTGTTCACACGGTCACTGACACTCACCACTACCACTCTCCTCCTCCGACTGCCAGTTGCCAGACCTCCTGGGTTTCTTCTCCACTCGCAGCTTGGCCTGGGTCTTGGGGAATTCACGGTGGCACTTCAGGCACTCCATGAACACAAGTTCCGCCTTGGCCCTGCTGGCTTCGTTCTGGGCCAGAACTGGTTCCAGGACTTGTATCAGAGTCTAGGATTGAATGTTTGTATTCCATAAGAGAAATTCATGATACAGATGCTTCAGATTTCAATAATCAGCAAGAAAGATTTTTTCCTCAAAAATTCTTTACATTTGAAAATTATAGATTCAATAACATTCACTAACTGACAATACACACTGCAGTTCTTTGTCTATTGGCTCAAAAACACAAATACTGTAAAACATGATATATTCGAAGCATGAATTTTTCGCGAATTGGAGCCGACGGCCTTTTTTGCGCCATGAAATTTTCGCGAACTGACACTGACATTCAATGGTTATAGTACAGACAAGAACTTTCGCGTACATTTTAATTTCGAGAATCTTCGCGCTCAAGAAATTTGCAAAATTAACGCGAACATTCCTCGATTTACAGTACACATACTCATGCACAAACGTTAGTAGATACTGTGTTACACAGAACTACCATCACTTGTAAATTGAATATACAGACATAGACATATGTTACACATCTCAATCAATTTAGAGGCTGATTTATCAATTTGCACCTTTCTTGTCTAGGCATTACTTTTTCAACAAAAAAATTAGGGCAAGAGAAGAAGAGAATTATAATTAAAATGAAATAAATGCACCAGGAAAAAAAAAAAAATGAGAGTGTGATAGTAGAGACATAAAGTGACAAAGAAAGGGAAGGATAAAGGAGACAGATGGAAGCAGTATACTGTTAGGAACGGAAGAAAGCTGTTTCACTATTCTGTGGTGCCATGGTACATATTTCTGACTGCTCAAAATTCACATATTTAAAAAGAGGGGGACTAAAAAGCATGGCCACTTCTATCAGAGTGTAATCTCTCCCAAAATGGAAGCAAACATTTGAGTGAGTTCTGATCTTACCTGGAAGCCGTCTAGGTCATCCATGATGTACTCTCTTTTCCTCCTGTCTCTGTTGATGTAGTCAAAGGAGAGGTTGACCACTGGGAGTTCTACCGAAGCTCCACTGGCCTCGTCCACTTTGCTCTCCAGCCCCATCTTCATTCTGACATTTGTGAGAAGATGAAATCAAGGCTTGCACTCAACACTTATGCATGCTATTATCATCCACGACCAGACACAATCAGTCAGGCTAGGATAATTCTATTATGATATTATTGCTCTACTCAACGTGATGTGATCCACAGAGGTCTGACAGTGTGTATTCTTCTCTTGCATCTTTCATCCTATCTTCCCTCTTTTCATGTCAATCTAATGAGGATCGTAAAGCTTTCATCAAGCGGCATATACTTCAAGAATTGCATTCTAACAACTATCTACATCTCTAATGTAAGCACATACGATGATGATAATTATGCATTTTTGAAACCAACTATCAACATTTGTACATCTCTGCACATACAATGATGTTGTTCATGGGTCATTTTTCCTTTTTGCTAAACTACTGTTATCATTAAGGTCTTTGACTTTAAAATATGGAACCCAAGACTCCCGTAGCTCTCACCCTTTCAGACTCCTGGTATCCAGGCGCTGCACCACCTTGCCGTAAATATTCTTCTCCTCGATAACAGACGGTTTGACGGTCACAAAGAGCTGCACCGGGGGATCCGTGCCCACCAGACGGACCAGGAATGGACCGCACAAATCTGGCTCATCTGTACAGGTGGCATGGAGAGGAACAAAGGCCATATGACACATTGTAACATCAGCCATTGGTTGTGATGTCATGTAACATAGCCTCATTGATTGGAAGTTGTCTTTGATGCTATATATCAGGTGACAGTGTACCTGAGAGACACACCCACCCTTGAAACAAACCACATCAATAGCCTTGTCATAATAGTTACTATGTTACTGCAAAAACATGAATAGCTTAAAAAGCAGACATAATACTACTGCATACACCGAATATTTCGCGAGGTTTTTATTTTCACAAATTTCGCGAGTCAGGTGCTATTCGCAAAATTAAAGACATGCAAAAATATTGACTCTGATCCCGATGTGAATGTGACGTATGCGTGTACACTTCTCCGTTCAGTGCAGGACTCCACGATCGCGAATTTAACCACTCGCGAAATCGTCCGGAATTCCGGATTCGCAAAAATTTAGACTCACAAAATATATGGCGTATACAGTATTTCATGAAAATACTTGTATTGATTTTTCACATTGCAGAGCAATTCTACACGATGTTCAAGTTGGCTTCGACAAAAATTTTGTTTGATTCGTAACTTCTGAACGTATCATTTCCTCAAACTTTCACCGATATGTTTAACAAATATTGCTGCTCTAAATCTACATTTATATTTGGGCTTTGGTTTCTTTTAATCAAATTCTCATGTTTTACACGATATAAAACAAAAAATGTATCCTGTGCATCAAAATACTGTCATCTTGAAATAACCTAGCAGCAGCTGGGCTGGGGGGGGGGGGGTTGTAATGGTTAAAGGCGCATAGTCCTGGTAGTGTAGAGGGCGCGGTTGATGATACTGCCGATCACCATTAGCATTGATACGAAGATTGCCGAAGTTGAGCTGTCATCAAGAGTAAAGCGCATAGGTGTTGCTAAGTAACATTGCCTTTATTGTCTTCTCTGCGCATCATGCTGTCTGTAGTAATGCCAGGGTGCGTGCATATGTGCTTCTTATTATGAAATCACAAAAGAAGTTTGCTAAAGCTGTCCCCCCTCAGCCAAATCATGAGCCGAACTGTGATCCGACCACTGACAACAGTGGATCGGACTTCTTCGGACTCGGGGGAAATGGGTCACAGCGTAAGCGCTAACGAGGAGCCGATAGCATAGGTTTCTATAGGAAACTTGCGCCGTGCGCCCGCATACGCATTTGACTAAACCACCGGGACCATGTGCCTTTAACCAACCAATCAACCAATGAGAGAGATGTTATGTGATGTCATCTTCACCTTTTCTTATTTGCACATGCGGTTGAATCCAACATCACTATTTTGGTGGAAAAAAATAAAAAATTGTGAAGAACTACAATTCTACTGCTTTCTCAGTCTACATGTGATTCTGATGGAACTTCTGTTTTGCTCATCTGGATTTTCCTCATTCATATAAATGGACTCAAACATGGTGTTGACTTGCATTTTGATATCCCTTACCATTAGATGTCTTGCCTGGATGCTCTACATCATTCAAATCTCCGTCCCTTATTCTCACTCGGAGCTCTGAGTCTTGCCTCATGAGCAGATCAATCTGCTCTGACGACTGGGCGTCGGCCGAGAGCTCTCCGGCATTGTCCTCCGTTGCCACAGCAACCCCTTCTTTTGAATCCGCATCTACTCTCGTTCCAGTCTCTTGTACGGGGCCCTGTGAATCTGACTCCACTGCTTCCGGGATGACGTGGACATCAGCTTTCACGATCGCCTTGGAATTTCTTCCTTGTCCTCCGTCCCCTTGCTTGTCGGGGGAAGCGTGTCCAGGTGTGGGGTCAGTTTCTTTGGCATCCTTGACCAATGGCTGCACTGGCTTGGAGACATCTTCATAAGGGTTCTGCAGGGCCAGGAGCCAATCTTTTCCATGCATCTTGCGCATCACTTCAAACTCCTTCTTAGCGTCGGTGCCAGGTGTGGACTTGGAGATGGCCGTGGACTTGGCAGCTGAAAAATTGTAGAAGGGTGAAGTCACATCAAAAGTAAGAAAGCCTTTGCATGACACAGACAATGGTACTCTCAATATGTCTGTGGTTTATTCCAAACTCATTTCCTGAATATTTAGCCTTAAAGTAGCATCTGCAGCCAGAATTGTAATATGACCTTAATTGACAGTGTCTGTCATTGAGTTATCAGCCTTGACAACTAGGAGGTGACTCATTTGAATTTGTGAATATTGCAAGATGACTGTCACTTATGCTGGTGACGGAGAGAAAATGTTGCTTAGATATCCTGAATTAAAACACTGAAACTACAAAACAAAACAAAAATTTATTACACATACAGGTGAATGTCATAGTATTGACATGAACAGTGGAGAGCAAATGAAGTCACTATGGGTAAGTTTTCTTGAATACAGTCTGCATAGCTAAAATCAAGAGATAAAGCCAAGGCAGCTTACCACTATCACTGGAGGTCCTTGACCGCCCCCTGGAAGAATGCTCGTCTGACTGCTCACTGATGGAGGCATTTCTGACCTTGAGGGATGACCGCTTGACCCTCATTTTCCTCTTCTTCTCACTCTGGTCCACGTCCAAAGACTCCTCCAGGTTATCGTAGGAACGCTCCGGGGACTGGTAGGAGGCGCAGAAGTTGTCGGAGATGTACTCCGGACAGACTGGCCTCTCCAAACTCTTCTTTGGAACCACCTGTGTGAAAGGTCAAGGGTCAATGGTTAAAGTGCAAGGCAATCAAGCTTGTGAGAAGCATAAATTATGTCTACATGAATAATTAACGGTGAACTGCACAGCTATATATCTGAGTAAGCTAATTGTGTGTATGGTGATAAGTCTGCTGTTTGAAAAAAAAAAAATAATGTGTGATTGCAAATTGAAATGCTTCCACGAACTTGCAGAAATTTATTCCACAAATCAATCCATTTTGCAAACAAATTATCATATATTTAATGTGACATGCATGTATACTTTCCTGATTCACACCTGACTTAAAGGGACCGTACAGTACTGGTTGAGGTGAGGATTCAGGTTTATAACATTCCTATGTGAGATAATGAGAAACCCCTTATGAAATATGAAAGAGCATACAATTCTAAGAAGGATTCAACATTTATTTGATGAAAACTGGTTTTCATATGACTGAGATATCCAAAAAAGTGATAATTATAAAAGGCGACAGGCCACGCCTTTTATTACAATCTCTTTGTTTCACCTTGTTTTTGGATATCTCAGCAATTTCAAAACCGATTTTCATCAAATAAACTTTTGATTCCCCTTAGAATTGCATACTCTTTGACATCTCATAGAGTGGTTTATGAATATCTCGCAAAACATTAAATGCTAAATCCTCACCTAAACCAGAACTGTGCAGTCCCTTTAAGTTTCCAGCAGAGTTTTGCACAACAGACATGAAGAATACATACAAATTTTGTTGTTTGCAGAGCAATACACAGACATTTTCTTACAATCTACAATTGTGCACAATTAGCTGACAAACGTGAGCACACATAAAAACTAAATGACAAAGTACAGCAGGACTTTCATCATACATTTTTATCAAACAGAAGGTAGTTTTTATGACTAGACAGTGAAAGAACATTTCTTGAAAGTCTGAAAACTGAACAGAGAATATCATCTTACCAGCAACTCTGCTTTGCTGAGAAGGAATTCATCAATGAATGTCTGGAAAACAAGAACAAAATTGCAAAATTCACACACAAACACACATTACATTCAACCGTCTTCAGCCTCAAGTTTACCACTTGTGAAAGAAAACTAGCATTCATATTCCATCTGTCCACATTCTTTGGTAAAAAACAAAGATAGCCATTGCAGTTTAGAAGTTGACCTCGCTGAAGACACTCCAAGATATGTACAAGATATGTAAAATACTGAGAGAATATACACTCTTCCTCCCCCTGAATTCACAATGACAATTCTTCATGTCATTCTTTTTAATTGTGCCAACTGCATCTTGGCACAACCATTTCACCATCCTTTCTTATTTTACTCATTGCTAGCCCTTCACAAAATGCACCTGACATTGCTTCTACCATATGCCCTTCAGAAAAGTTTATAGATCTCTTTTCTTCTGAGACTGATCCTGAAGTCTGTCAGAAGGATGATCCACTTTTCACACTGCTGTCTTTTGTCACATCCTTCCTTTGATATGTTTGTTTGCCACTCATTTGTTGATTTGGCAACATTTGACCAGGATTAGTGATCTACCTAGCCATAGGATTGGGGTGCTACGGTATGGTGGGGGTGCTACGGAATGATGGGGGTTCTAGGGCATGGTGGGGTGCCCTGGCCTAGCAGATGTACACTGCTCTCTTGAGTGGGAAAACCATGGATTCAAGCCCTGCCAGGACACCTGCATCCTCGAGCACAATGTTTCCAAACCATTGAGGTATATAAATGAGTACATGGTAAGAAGCACAACATTAAGCCTTCCTTTACCACAGACTTTGGACAGTGTGTGTACAATGCTATAGGGATTTTTGTGCCAATCCACAATCAGAGCATGAATACAGGTATGCAGCTGTAGTAGGGTTATTTACACTTGCACACCTAAAAGTGGCAGCAAGGCTGGAATGTTCCCCAAAATGTGGGGGGGGGTGGGCTGGTTAATTACCTCTTTTATGATAAGGAGAGTTACTTTCAATGATATTAAACACCATAATTACAAACAAAAATGGAGAAAATTTGTTGCAGCAGTACAAAGTAAGCCTTCATCCTAACAGAGACCAATTCTATACAGCATTCTACTGAGCATCAAGAAATACAGCAAACTCACCCTGACTTGAGCTGCCTCTGGTGCTAGGTATCCAGCCACCACAACCCTCCACTTTCCTTCAAATGTGAACGGGTTGCCATGGAAATACATCTGGGGGAGTGGAGGAAACAACAATGAGCAACATTGATGGAAATGCCCTCTAAACATGTGCTATGGTCACATTATCAATTCAAGTCTCAAACTAATAATTTGAGTACACACAATCTCAGCTTTACCACATTATGATGAAATTCCTTACTTCTGCAATTTGCAAAATGACTGTACCGCATTCCCTTTTGTACATCAACTAATGTGGGTGTCATGTAACATCTTGATGCTCTGACTCCGCCTAATGAGCTTGAGAAGAATTAAGTTCTGACCCTCTGTGTCCACTGAAAATGATTATGACTGAATACCAGAAGTCAATTATTCATCTATGAATGATTGAAAAGTAAATCTACAATTGTTAACATTTTGATGTCTTTCTACAGCACTCATCATCACTTCCACGACATCTCTTGCCACCCTCATCCCAATAGTTGCCATGGTTACTGCGCAGGATGCAGTGACACTCACATTTCTGAGGCTGTGCAGGTAGCCGAGGGAGAAGAGCTCGGAGGTGTCAAAGATGGCGTTCTTGGCCAGGTCCAGGGTCCTGAGGTCCTTCAAGTACTCAATGCCGGACAGACTCTCAATGTTGTTGCCGCGCAGGATGAGGGTATGGAGACGATTGGGCACCATGTCCCCCATGGGCGGGATGCGGGTCAGCTGGTTGAAGCTCAGGTTCAGTTGCGTGATCTCTGGTATGCTCTGGTGCACAACAATACAATTATTCACTTCTTTAGTACTGAGAATCATACTGTCATAATGCACATAATTTTGTGCCAACGCTTCAACCAGAGCAAAGTCTGAAATGAATCGATACTGATCTACAAGGCCCTATTTATTCAAATTCAACTGTCTCTTTATAAACCAAGCAAAAGTTGAGATGTTTGCTGTATGTATACACAAAAAACTTACACACTTTTGGGAGGTCAAAAAATCTGACACTAGCTATTCCTTAAATCTCTATTCACACTTATCAGTGTCCACACTTTTGTTGACAAACAGATCCTGGTGATTTTTACCTTGTGTATATTTTTTTGTAAACATTAAGTTTCCCATACATTCACAGAGTAATTATATTAGTTGCAATAACATATCAAAACTGGAGGAAAGAATGTTGTTATCACTTCACATGTCTCCGACTGACCTGTACTAGAGTCTGCACTGAAATTCCATACCTGGTAGTTAAGATATCCTCAACATACATATTTTATTAAATCATTTCATTACCTCTGCCAAGGGTGGAGGTTATGTTTTTGTTACTGTTGGTTTGTTTGTTAGTTAGTTTGTTTGTCCGTGTGCAAAAGAACTCAAAAAGTAGTTAACGGATTTGGATGAAACTTACAGGAAAGGTTGAGAATGACACAAGTAAGAGATGATTAAATTTGGGTAGTGATCCGAAAATTTTGCAGGAATTTATGAAGGATTTTTTATATTTTGGCAGGTAGGGTCAATGAACTTGGGAGTTCAAGCTGCACATTTTTGAGGTTTTTATACGCGCACTAAAGTGTGTGCTCCACTTTATGCTGTAGGGCGAGGCGCACCACGCAGCCGAGGGTTTATGACGTAATGAAGGCTTCTACATTGGGAAATCGGACAATTTTTCAGCATGTATACCCATGGGTGGAAATCACTGATATAATCTCTATGGAAGAGCCGAAAGAGCTTTTCCCCAGTGCTGGAGAGGAGAAAAAATCTCTTTGGGAAGAGCAAGATCATCGGTGGAAAGTAACTGCTTGGCGGAGGTCTGCGCTCTCAGAGTGCTTTTCTAGTTTTCTAATGTTCTACATTTTTACCTCTAAGTCACACTATGTGCAATTTCACACACTTTGTCATGCCTGCCAAGTTTCACATAATTCTCATGATTTATCATATTATTGTAATGTTTTATTTCAATATGTTTTCCTTTACATTTTGGGCCACAGATTTTATTCTCAGCCCACCATTACATGCAATTTCATGAATTTGATGGGCCATCAATAGAAAAAAGTTAATGCTGAGCCTTGACTAATACAAAAATTTTCCATTCAATGGAAAGCAAAATACAGTGGACTCCCATTATAACAAAGTCCTCGGGACTGGCAGTTTTTTTTTTCGTAATATTGAAATTTTGTTATAACGGAACAAATAAACAATTAAAAACATAGAGCAGATAATGCTGGGGCCTGAATTTTTATTTTTTTGTAACAGGGATTTCGTTATAACCGTGCTCAGTATAACGGGAGTGCACTGGATACACATATTGAAAAATGAATCAAATATCCTTGTGATGTCATTGAGGAATCATATAGGAAGTAGTACAAAGTAAATCCTTTTTAATTTGAAAGCAGTCATGCAAGCCAAATTAATTTAAAAAATAAAAACAAGCAGACATCCCTAAAGCAAGAACGAACTGAGGAAATCAGACAGAAAGAGGAAGTAGTAACGCCAGACTTTGGCCGTGCCAGCATTCACATGTCCCCGGCCAGCATTGACAAAATGGCTGTACATACCAGCTCAGTTTCCTTACCTCCAGGTAGTCTCTGGTGTGCCTGATGTTATTGTGACTTAAGTCCAGTGCCTTTAAAGCCGGCAGGAAACGCTGCAAGAAAGAGACGAAAGAACAACATGCTCATTTTATAGCTCTACATTATTTACTGTGCTGAGATGAAAGTTTTTATAGATCTTATCAGAATTGAGTACCAGTATTAAATATTCAAATATTTTTTCAATTTCAATATTAAATAATCTTTCAACTCGTACTGCAATTCAAGGACTTTTTGAAGACTTTTCTTGCCCTGTTTCTGTCAGTTTTATTGCCTTTTTTCTCACATTTCTCATAAAGAAAAGAGAGAACAAGAAAAAATGCACATTTTTTCTTCCAAACAGAGGAGTAAATTCAGATTTCTTACAGAAACGTGACGACATACATTGCTGAAATCTCACACAATGTTAAACATAATTTTCAACAAATTTCAAAAGATATCATTGAAAAAATTCAAGCAATTCTTCTTCATGATTTATCGATGGTCCATGAAAATCAATTGGATTTTTCAAAGCTGTGATACAAACTCTGCAAATAGGGAGTCCACCTAGTACTCCTACTTATCAAAATCAACACCATGACTAAAGAAGTAATGTTTCCATATACATCTACTTAAGTGGAGAGTGACACAACTTTTGGTGCTTGTTTTCCCAAACTATCAATTCCAGTTTCTGCCATGCTCAACGTCACAGTTAATCATGAAGAGCAAAATGAAAAAAAAAAAATGACGTAAATCTATGACGTACAGATCAAATGCAGTTGAGAAAAGTACTAAAAACAATATTTGTAAATTTTTGATGGATCTCAGCACATAAGAGCACAGGCAAGTTGTTGCTTGTTTCAAGAACTTGATAATTCAAATGTTATCTATGTGGAATATACATCATATGTAATATCAGAGAATTTGTATATTTAGACATTACTCCTCTCCAAAAGTCTGTCTGAAAATGCCAATGATACTGTCAACAAGTAGGCCACCAGTGGTAATGCCAGCATTCTGTATGAAATTCAGCAAGTTTCTCTTGAAATCAAATTTGTGACTACAGCCATGAGAAATGGAAGTGAACTTTAAAAATTTAATTCAGGTAAGCTGTATAAATACTTTCATCACTAAATTTCTGCATATTTAAGGGCGAAATGTGCAAGTTGTATTAATTTGGTAAATTGTTTAAGAAAATGGAAGAATACAATCTGAAAAAAACAAACAAACAAACAAACAACATGTATATTCTGCAAGTCAGAAAGCACACATCAGGCATTTTTTGAAGATTAGAGGTATTTGCACAAAAATCAGATACCGAGGCAGAGAAGATCAAGCCGTGATTGTGGGCTGTGAAATAGTTTTCACTGGCAAACATATAAATTCTTTATAATGGTTTAACATGTACTGTAATTGTCATTTTGAAATCAAATACTAAAAATAACTACACAAGAGTTGTTAATGCATTACAACACTTTGCAGTTGTCTAATACAGATAACAAATGTCAACAACAATGTTTGCGTTTGAGAGTAATCCAAGTGCCTTAATTTTCTCGGCACTTATCACTCAACAGCGTTCCACCATTGTGACTGCCAGACTGTTGTCTTGAGAATGTCACTGATTGCATGGCAGAGGGATTTGTTTCCTTTAAGATAACAAGTCAAAGTCCACGCCAGTAATGAGAACTTCCCCGGTGCAGGAAGTGTGAAAAAGAACATCATCAAGTCACAGCTCACTGTTAACTAGTACACACTTACTACAGGCTGTTCAAATCTTAATAAAACTTCTGTAGACATGTCTTGTATCAGCACATGAATACATTTAGAATGGTGCTTCTCAACCTTTTTCATCCCAAGGCTCACTTTGGCTCTGTCAAATTTTTGTGAGGCCCAGTAAAACCAAGTATGAATTTTTGTTTCTTTATTTTTGGCTGACATCACAGCCCACCTGAGAGAGCTTCGTGAACCAACAGTTGAGAAGTGGGGATTTAGAATACCTACATGGAAATTTTCATTTCACTTCCTACCTGAAGTGTGATGACATAAAAAAATATATATTCTGAATGGACTGCAATGTTGCTAACTCATCAAAAAGTTTTGCCTCACTGCTATTGTTTTATTTTAGTCTTGTGACATAGTTGCACCAGTTAAGCCATCCCATTATATTTGTGCTTCATAACACAAATTTAGTGAAAAGCAAGTATAAACAGGAAAAGTGAACTATATTGCACTATAACTGTTTACAAAAGTTTATAGATATGGAATCAATCAAGATGTTCTAAGGCTCCTGCAGATTTCTGAGAACCCAACAGAGAAAATGTTGTAAAATTGTCAATGGTCTTTCAAGTTACTGAGAACTATTAACATCATCCAATATCATTGCAAAAGTCATGTTCTGACAATATAGTTGCTATGGGGCAAACAAAAAGAAAACAAAAATACTCATATAGTTTTCCATTCATGAAAGATAATCTTACTAGTCCAATGCATATATAACTAGTATTTGTGATGATTACATTGGAAACATCAAACCTTTTTAAAAGTCTATCACAGCTTTGTTTGAATGTGCCAGTTGACACAATCTTGACTCTGGGGCGGGCGTAAATCAACCACTGGAGACACAAAACTTAGACGTGCTCTTTTTAAACAAATTTTGATCACCAAAACCATAAACTGAGGCTAAGATGTAGAAAGAGTGACACTTCAATTCTCTTCCACTAGTCTGCACATGAATAATATGCATATATTTATCAATCATGTCATGTAACTTTCATGGACAGAGTAGGTATTCACATGACAGAAATATATTCCAGCAGGAGTCTTATTAGGAAAACTAATTGTTACCATTTACTCAAGGACTATGAAAAGTTCAAAATTGCTAAATTATTTGGTAAACCTAAAGTTAATACGGATATCCCTGTTTCTTGATTTTTTAGGTTGTTGTTGTTGCTGTTGTCTCATGACACACAAGTGTCCAATATCAATATAGACATTAACAACACATATTTGCTATTACAACTGAATGATACTGTTATTGTTCAAAATGTATGTAATTTCTCAGAGCAATTATGTGGTTTATAAATGGAGCAACGAAAAGACAATGACTCGGAATGCTACATTAAATATGTGCCGGATCTATGCGGTCTTCAATAAATTAGCCTGCTTATCAATCATTTGTGGTAATACACGTACCAATAAAATATAATAGATAAATTATAAGCTCATTTACTTTGTGTACAGGTTGAATAGAAAGTAATTATGAAGCAAACAGAAAGTCACTCACCCACACACACACACAATGAAGGTGAAGTGTAAGTACCCATTACTATCCATAGATACGTACTCATGTGAAACAAGAAAATCCTCAGTTGTGAAAGACAAACAAGAAGCAATAACAATTCAGTGGTTACAGGCAAAATAAAAGACTCCAAAGAGTTGTTTGGATTTCAGATATTTAATGACATGCGGCAGATCAACGATATTTGTCAAGACGACAAACAAACAAACAAACAAACAGTCAACTGTAGGACCCTAAGTGGAATTTTGACTATTAAAGGTTTGGGAGTCAGTTCCAACGACATCCTCTCTTAACTTCCTTTTTGGCAATGTTTTCAAGAAATGTCTTTCATACAGAATCACCTGCCACTGTCAGGTGTGAGATTCAATCTCCCTCGACAAACTCACCAAGGATTCGTCCAGAGCCTCGATGTAGTTGTAGCTGAGGTTGAGAGTATGGAGAACTGGCCAATCCTGCTCTTCTGCCTTATCACCCCCGCATCCCACAAGCAGCATCTGCAAAAGAGAATGGACAGCAACATGCATTAGACATTGTCCTTATAGTCTCCTTTGAGCAGCATTGTTACCTCCGCCTAGGGAGGAGGTTATGTTTTCTTTACCGTTGGTTTGTCCGTGTTCAAAATAACTCGAAAAGTTGTGAACGGATTTGGATGAAACTTGCAGGAACTTGAACGGATTTGGATGAAACTTGCAGGAAAGGTTGAGAATGACACAAGGAACAGATTATTAAATTTTGGTAGTGTTGCAGGAATTTGTATGGATTTTATGAAGGATTTTCAATATTTTGGCAGGTAGGGTCAGTGAACTTGGGAGATCAAGTTGCATATGAGGTTTTCATATATGCATTACAGTGCGTGCTCTAGTTTCTGGTCCAGGGCGAAGCGCGCTGCGCAGCTGGCATTGATGACGTAACAAAAGGTTTCTATATTATTGGGAAATCGGACGATTTTCAGCATGTATTGGTAGAAATCACTGATCTCTACGGAAGAACAAGATCAATGGTGGAAATGAGCTGCTTGGTGGAGGTCTGTGCTCTAAGAGTGCTTCTCTAGTTTGCTCTGCATTCGGTTCACTCAAACAAACTTTAATTTCTCCAGCTGTCAATAACCTGGTTGATCTATAAATAGGGCTTTTCCAGAGCACTGAAGCATGTCAGAATGATTCACATATGACTGAGTTTCATCCTTTGTTGCACCCATTTCTGTTTGTTGTTCACTCAGGATTGCTCATTCATTGCACAACATAGTCACCATGCTGCCAGAGACAGCTCAAATCAGTTTGTTACAGCTGACATTTCTTTTGCCACATCATGCTGTCCCGAATATGGCAAGAAGTGACTTTATTACATAAAAACTGTTACATGAAAGAAGGGTTCCATCTTCAAAGAGTTTAATTTACACAACATTTGAAGGCATGTAGCTTATTGTGCAATGGAAACTACATGTTCAATTTGAATGATTAGTCTCCAAGCCATAACGATGGCAAGAATTTGTGTGCACTGATGATGGATGAGATTCCATGTCACCAAACGTTAGCAAAAAAAACAAGGAAAAGTAGAAATTACGCGGTGCGTAATATATGTCCCCGCCGGAAGTAGCATTTTGTAGCAAAATGTGCAATATAGGTAAAAAATCAAGGTCAAAGGTCAAAGAAGTCAAAGGTCAAAATTCTGTGTAAAAGTTTTGAAGCCCTCACCTAGTGCCATCACATAAAGCAAACGGAATCAAAATCGGGTTAGAAATGGCGAAGGAGTAGCATTTTATAGCCAATGTACAATACAGGTCAAAAATCAAGGTCAAAGGTCAAAGAAGGCAAAGGTCAAAATTCTGTGTAAAGTTTTGAAGCCCTCACCTAGTGCCATCACATAAAGCAAACGGAATCAAAATCGGGTTAGAAACGGCGAAGGAGTAGCATTTTGTAGCCAATGTACAATACAGGTCAAAAATCAAGGTCAAAGGTCAAAGAAGGCAAAGGTCAAAATTCTGCGTAGAAGTTTTGAAGCCCTCACCTAGTGCCATCACATAAAGAAACGGAATCGAAATCGGGTTAGAAATGGCGAAGGAGTAGCATTTTGTAGCAAATTGTACAATATAGGTCAAAAATCAAGGTCAAAGGTCAAAGAAGGCAAAGGTCAAAATTCTGTGTAGGAGTTTTGAAGCCCTCACCTAGTGCCATCACATAAAGCAAACGGAATCGAAATCGGGTTAGAAATGGCGAAGGAGTAGCATGTTGTAGGAAAATGTACAATATAGGTCAAAAATCAAGGTCAAAGGTCAAAGAAGGCAAAGGTCAAAATTCTGTGTAGAAGTTTTGAAGCCCTCACCTAGTGCCATCATATAAAGCAAACGGAATCAAAATCGGGTTAGAAATGGCGAAGGAGTAGCATTTTGTAGCAAAATGTACAATATAGGTCAAAGGTCAAGGTCAAAGGTCACGACTGAAATTCTGTGTAGAAGTTTTAAAGCTCCCATGTAGTGCTATCATATAAAGCAAACAGAATCAAAATTGGCTCATAAATGACAGAGAAGTAGCAAATTGAAGATTTTGATCACACACGGACGCACACACGGACGCACGGACGGACACACGGACGGACGCACGGACGGACGGACGGACACACGGACACACACACGTACGGAGCCCGTTTCATAGTCCCCTGCTCGAACTCGTTCGGCGGGGACAAAAAAAGGGTCATGACAGTCAAAGTACAATGAAGCCATTTCATGCTTCAGACATTTGACAAAACCACAGAAACTAAGGATTACTACTTTGACTATATTCAATACGTAGGATGGGGGAGGGTTTTTTTTAATAATTACAACTGTAATTGAGGGAATTGACATAATTTTCAGTTTTTATGCAGGGTCTGTAGTGTGTAGTAATGTTCACGACATCATAAATTTGGGTAACAGTAATCACATGTGGGTAATGTGTGTAATCAACTGATTTTTAATTCTACTTCACTTGGTACTTGAGTTCTCTTGTAAAAAAAAAATTTGAAATTAGGCAACAAAAGAATAAGATGACAAATTTATTTTTCTCATATGACTTTTGAAAAGTATCTTATATTGTTTTTTCAGGGCTTTTTTCAACATCAAAGCAATAATTTTTTATACATTTTTGAAATTCATTTCCTTAAGTACAATATAAAGCTTTCATATCAACATTCGTAACGTGTGCAATATTTATTTGTGATTATATTTTTGTTGGGTCTCAAGCCTCTTGGCAACAGCTTTAAGAATTCAGCTTTTGGGACCCTAGGCCCATATGTTTCATCTCTTTTAGCCAGTTTTATTTCAGTCTGTTTTTATCTAAATGCTATGTACACTTGTAAATGTTTTGTGTGCTGTTTTTTTTGTTTTTTTTTTTGTGAGTATGTGTTCAGCCCAAGTAAATAATGACAATATCTCAGTGACTATTTTAGAACTGAAAAGTCTGAGCACTAAGTTTGAGCACTGATCTCCAGGAGATATAATAAACCATTTCCATGCAACATACCTGTAGCGAGTGTACACATCTGGAGCATATCAAGACCTTCAGCTGGTGCCGCAAAGAACTGAGACCGACCAAGAGGTGAATGGGAACCCTCTTGACTTCTAGGACACTGAGGGCGTGGAAACGGGACACGTCCACTGCACCTTGCAGTGTGGTTGTCTCATGGAGCAGCTACAAGCGTTGTTGGGAGAAAGCATCAAAACACGACAAAACTTAAGACATTGCTAGTACTGACAGTAAAATAGAGGAACACAACTGAAAAAATTCAAGCACTGAATTTCATTACCATTATAAACACACAAAAACATGCCTAGATTTTTAAAGGTTGATTTGAAAACGAGAAAAACAAAAGGCTGAAGTGTTTTAGCATGAAATCTTTATATTGTAGAAAAAATACATTTTACAATATAAGGATATTGAATGGTTAATATCGACTAAAAAAAGAGAGATGAGATGCAGAGCAGCAATAATAAAAGTACGTTGTACTTATATTACCACAAAAAGCTCTCCACTGTTTAAATGACAAGTTCACCTTCAAACAGTGTGTGGATTGAGTTAATGCAGCAATATTAATAGAACCCATCGGTGAAATTTTGACGCAAATTGGACAATCCATTTAAAAGCTAGGAATACTTAAAGTTCTTGCACAGTCCATGCTGGATGAGAAGACTACTACAGTTTATGATGTCACATGCTTAGAATGATATAAGGAAGATATGAAGAGAATTCCACTAAATTTCATTTTTTTTTTCAAGTACACATTCCCTCAACTTAATAGTGATGTATGTAAAGGGTTCTATTATTCCCCCTGCCTTCTGAAAAAGGCAAGTCAATTACAATTGTACTCTTTTATTACTTACAATTCAAGAATACACAGAGTACACCAGGTAAAAATTCTTGTAATGTGCATTATGTACAATGTAATTCAGCTTTCTATATTAATTGACAGCTATGTGATCTGCAGCATGACTTTTAAAGGTTCTACTCAGCCCCCTCCTGCAAAATACTCATTCTGATCCTTCGGGGGTAGCATTATGTATTACCAACCTTCAGAGCCACCGTCCTGTGCAAAATGTCTCTCAGGTAGGCCACAGACTCAGCGTCATATCTCTGGGCGCCTTCGCAGCTCTCCGTGGGCGAGTCGCTGGGGTTTGTCGTGGCGAAGCATCGGTTGAGAATTGCCAGGTAGACAGTGGTGAGGGACAGCTTGCTCTTCCCTGTCAAAATCTTGATGTCTAGATAACACACATACAGACACACAAAACAATAACCAGAAAATAGAAAATGAAAACAAAACTATCTTGACAAGATAGCATTCCTGCTGAAGAACAATGCCAGCATCATGCTTTATTCTCAGTCATCAGCACTTCATATCTGCATATGTCATAAACATATCATATCACACTTTATTGATATCAGTCATTAGTTGCTTAAATAAGTTTCTGCTAACAAATCTTTCAAATGTGCAGGCCTAACATACACTTGTATGTCACACATGTGCATTCATTGTTTGTGCATTCAAATACTTCTACAATATCTTGTCATCTGAGAAGGACATAAACACCCATTTCAGAATCTCACAATGTAAAAAAAAATAAAATAAAATAAAAACAATTTGTGACCCTATCAACTGGTAACAATTATCATCTTTATAGCTTTGGTACTTTCCCGGAGTCATGTCTTCCCTAAAAATGTATGACATTGACAAGACTTCTAAGATTACATTGATCATGAAACCAGTATACGTACTAAATCTTCTATCAAAAGCAGAATAAAATAACAATTATGGCCAAGTGTAAGACTACTTATTGGGTGGTTCTCACCTGAGTTATTTTGGTGGAGGAAAGCAGCAAGCTTGGCAACAGGGTCTTGTCCAGGATCAGCCTTTCCCGGCGATGCCATAGTGGCCATGATATCCTCCTTTTAGCACAGAAATGTCATTTCTTTCTTCTTCTGTTTTTTCTTCCCCCGAGTATCTATGGTGATGTTGCAGTACCCGGTGAAGAATTAATGCTGGAGTCGTTTTCTTTTTTTATAGATAAAAAAAGGAGCATGAAATATATAGCTCTAGTTAAAATGGAACCACTAAAACAAAAGAGCAACATTAATTACTCAGTAAGATTGTTCATCTCTACTAAACTGAGAGCTAGTCTTCTTTCTATACACTCACAAAGGTTTCTACACATAGCAGGCAGTTGAATTTTGGACGGCATTGTGGTGGAATAATGGGCGGCTTGTGTTACATGTAATGCAAGCGACCAATAATTTGACCATAATGTCATCCAAAAATTTTGACTGCCGACTCCATGTACAACCTATGCTTTTGCACGCGACCAAATTTTGGCATGGGAGGTCGAACCATGGTGCAGATTTTTAGTATCTAGCCTAGAGTAACTAGACCTCTACTTGTAATATTTTCATGGTCAGCAATTTGAAAAAGTCATGCCCACACAACAAGGCTGTGGCTCCAATTAACGAAAGTTTCAAACTGCAAATGTTTCTGGTTTTACAGATATTGTGTGTCTCAAGTACCAGTCACACTGACAGTAATTGTCGAAGACTTGTCTACTTTAGTATAGATGAGGTGTTATAGACAGTATCAATTCATTCAATGACAATGCACAGGCAGAACAATTGCAAAATACTGCATGATAGATTCAAACATGATATGATCATTATTCTACAATTGCATCCACAACAATGAATACTCTGTAACTTTAACTTTACTGAGACTGAGACTGAACCCATTTGTATGAACCTGCAGGGTCATAGCCTTTTGATGTCTACTGTTGTGTAGCAGGATCGGTTTAGTTTTGATAGAGAGGTACGGTGTACACTGTACATTCAATGAAGTATCATGGCACACAATAATGTACTTATGTATTTCCAAATGTATTTTATTCGCAAGGTTGTTCATGGCATGACCTCTCTCTTTGAGCTTCAGATTGCAAGTACTTTTTTTCGGGGGGGGGGGGGGAGGGGAATGATACACTCTTCATACATTGAATGATACACATTGGTTATACAGCTGTAACATACAACTGTGCGCTATGAATGGGTGAATGAGGTGGAGTCTAGACAGTGCTTGATAGTAAATAAAGGTTTTCAATTGGGCAAAAATTTGGTTGTTACAGAAATTAAAGCAGGACTAGTTTTAGAAAGGAGGTAAATTTAGTATTCTTGGATTTTGATTCAACAACAATTCTTAGTAATCAATGGGGGAAGGGCAGGATGTCTGGGGTTGACTCAATCTGTTCGCATTAGATGGGAAGATGGAGCTACAACAAAATTCAACATTCTGTTATTTAGTTGGTAACCCCAGAGCACTCCTTCACACAATTATAGTGCTATGGGAGCTCTCTGAGTCAAAAGAGTGGTGTCTATGTACGATAAGAAAAGAAAGACAAATTTCAGCACATCTAAAAGTGTCCTACTTTACCAGCAAAGGCTTACTTTTAAACTACCTATTGGTATACATACTTTCCATATCGAATTCATACCAGCTATGCACTTGTTCACTTTCAGATTAATTCCATGGTCTTAAAAGACATTTTTCTACAAGTTCACCTCCATACCTCCCGTTCATTCCTTTGTTTTTCAAAACAACCTTTGCGTGACACTTTGCGCATTGGCTATATGAATATGCATAGAAGTCGCTATTCACTACGCGCTGTGTAGTGGCGAGCGAAAGGGTTCAAGTGAAACGCACCCAGCAGAGAGGGATTGAGCGCCATCCAATGCCGCGCAGGAAGAGTGCCTGGTCAAAAGGATACACAGCTACCGGCTAGTGCACGCGCTTACGTTTCAAATCCCTCAGACGGAGCAGTTGTCGTTCTCATAGATTCCTCTTGACCGAATCATTTAAAGTCATAAGTTTGGACAGAAAGGGACTATTGCAGATTGGAGGAACCAAATATTCCCAGGTACGTGTTGCCAACAATTGGACTACATCTGTATGTATTCAAATTGAAACGATTTTTAGTACCATAGTTATGGGTAAACTCGGCTAGCGGGTAAACTCGGTCACTTGTATTAAGTTGTAATGAGGGCAATGGGGGCCGAGTTTACCATGTTTACCATATGTGACAACTTTAGTTACACAACACTACCACCAACACAGACAGCAATGACACATACAGATAGTTACACTTTATACATTTCTTATAAAAAAGGGTTTACTCACGTTAAGTGCATGCTTGTTACTGATACACTATTTACAGAAGGTTCATAAGTCTATAGAGAGCCCTCATGATAAGTCCATTGAACAAAAAATGGCACTTTCTAGCACAGTAGAACAGCGCAGGAGTCCCCCACCGTCGGGGTTAATCGTTGCAGAATTCAAAATGACGAGTTGACTACTCAGCAAATTATACGTGCGCGGCTCGAAGTGCAGCGATCTATTGCGTGCGTGCGCTCTTTGGTAGCAGCATGCACGGTCGACAGCGTAACCTTTAAAAGTGCATTCAAGTCGAGCGAACTGCCGATTATCAGATGTACCGTTCGCACATGCCGCATATAATCATTATTTTCGGTAAGTTGTAAAATGTGCATTTCATTAATGATAGCATAGATATGAAGTCCTCGTCCACAACAATACCACTAACTAAATAGACACTGCCACTGGCACTGCTGGTGCAGATGGACGTTAGTCGTTATGACACCTCAGACTCAGAGCAGAGACGCTCTAACGTTAGCTCTAACGTTAAATTGCGACCAGCCCCAACGCTACAGCAACAGTAATTAAACTGTGTACTAGCCCGACCAGATGCTGTTAATACGCTATGAGCAGGCCTACGTACGTACACAGTGACTGGCGTACGTACACAGCAACTGGGCTGTGCCTGTGTATAGTTAACTGTGTACAAGCTCAAGGAGGAGCGCCCTGCCCCTGGGATTAATACTCTACTAGCTCGAGCCAGCAGTATAGAACACCTAATACTAGATGAAAATCCCTCTTTTAGTTTTATGATAGGCCCCTAACTTAACTAACCACCACTGGCATGACCATGATGGCTAAGTTAGAGACAAAGAGTTACTTTCACTTCAGAGACCATAAAATAAGGCACAGCCCTGCTAACAGACTGTCTAACTACTAAATTAAGTTATTAATTTACATTAAAAACTGTAACCACTAATGCACTATTCAGCTAAGCTAAGTGAGTAATTGATATGAACGTTAGTACTAACGTGTTAACCAAAGATAGTAGAGATATAAGATACGAAGGCGCGCGATAAAGATGGACACAAAATGGCTACCCTACATGACGATACAAAAGAGAGCTAAGTACAAACTCAGTACACCTAGAAACATCATTCATTTCCAAAGGTAGTGGTATTCTTGTCATCTTAAAAAGATTTAAAAATTATAGTCGTAGCTTTTTTTCGATTAAGGGGATTATTTTGAAGAACGAGATTTTAGAGTAATAAGGATTATTTCGTGGAGGTAAAAATTTGGCAACAACATGATCTCACAATCAAAACGCTTGATAAACAACAACAACAACATCTTCAAAGACAGCGCGTCTCAGGCAAAGACACACATCACCTGAGACGCGCTGTCCCTGAAGCCGCTGCTGTAGTTTATCAAGCGTCAAGGCAGCGCGTCTCAGGTGATGTGCGTATACGCTTGAAGACCGCGCGCTGTCCATTTGTTTTGTACAGCCAGGATTAGCGCGCACTTTCGTGTCTTATTTATTAAGCGTCTTTGGTGTTAACCGTTAACAGTTAGTGGTTTAATAGACTACACTACAGCCAGCTCTATAGTCATGATAGTGATAGTATTAGATTCTATAATATAAATTTCACTAAACGTTAGGACTTAGAGAATGTGTTGTGTGAAATCTACCGGTATGTCACACGTGATCTAACAACAGCAATCCACGCCACACGGTACATACAGTTACAAGTTAGAGATCCAATCTCCACTCAGTCTGTTCATCAAACTCGTGTGCAGCTGGGCTACAGTAATATTCAACGTCAATGGAGAAAAGTAGTCAATGACATTGATGACACCACGGCCACACACTGGTTAGGTAGGCGTGTACCGTATTACGGCGGATCTGAATAGGAGACTGACTGTGTGAAACGACATGTAGCTCCCACTGCCGTCCCGTATCGAGCTTGCTTGAGATGTAGCAGCTTTAACGTACGGTTGTAAACAGTGTACAGTGTGTAGATCTAATTTAGGATCACATCACGTGCAGAAAGGAATCGTGAGTTGCGATGACTTGAACAAAAGAGGGCAGCATACATTCTTTTGGCAACGACTAGTACCGGTAGTCCGGACGCGTCGCGTCTGGAGTGTGGTCCGGGGTCGAGGTACAAGATGTACAACCAACGAGATTTTCCGTCTCACACAAGCATCGGGCCGGCGGGGCGTTTTCAAAGATGTGGGGGCCCACTTCCCTTCCGGGTTTCATGAGCTGACAAGCAAAAAAAAAAAAAAAAAGAAAAGGTCCTCAGCTCATCTCTCCCCTTCCATTTCCGGGTTTCCTCAGCTAACAAGCAACAAAAAAAAAAAGTATTCAGCGGAAAAACATAAACCTTGCCGCGCTCACACTTCAAGGTCTCTACCTACTAGCATTAATTTTTTTTTTAGTGCCACTAACGTACTTCCGTTAAAGTGGGGGCCCAAAGTGATGACACCCACGCCCCCCCCCCCCCCCCCCGCGCGGTTCTGCCGGCCATGATCTTTACTGTCAGATCACTGCCATCCGCGTATACAGTAATATTTCAGTCTTTGTATCTCGAGAGTTGGTAGGCCTATGTCTGCTTGTGTCGGTCTGTGAAATACTGGCAATTTGAAATGAAACAGTCTGAGGAAGGGTGTTGTGTTTCATTCTCCAGTGAAATATTCAAATGTATTCCTTCCTTTGAATTTCGTAACATTATTTCATTGATTTAATATCCATCCATGACGCATTTTACTGTAAGTTTTCAATAAAGACATTGTACAATGGCAAACCGAATCAATTCACTATTATTACCTTTGGTCTTGATTGACACCATTTTTCCACCTACAGAATCACCCTTCTCAAGGCCTACACGTTTGGCACACACACACACACACACACACACACACACAAAGCAAACTGAAATAAGAATAATAAAAGTTAGGGTCTAAATAATGACAACAAACGTAAAAATGCCCAATGCATTCATTTGTGTTAGTATTTCCTCTACTAGACCTGAATTCAATTTAATTCAGACAAACATTTGATGTCCGTCAATGCCAAATCATTACAATATTTATAACTTTATATACAATTACAATTTATGTAGGGCCCATGGTTTGAAGAATCTGAACATTCAACATCTCAGGTAACACAGTTTGTAATGTTAACCTATACAGACGAGGTTGAGACGACCTATCACTAAATCATGAGTGTCCTAAGACCACTTTCTCGGGAGGAATTCACTCCATATTCAGTAGAACCCCAACGCAATGCGGCCCACTTTGTTACAAATATCTGCTTTAGAAAGTATGTCTAGTAATGTCACCACCATCCACAGAATATAGGTGTGAGACCGTGAACATGCAGAATACAGCCAATGCCAACTGTGATACCTCGTGAAAGAGCAAATGCTCAAGTGCCTGAATGCTCAACTTGTTTCTCTCAACACAGAGAGGATCATACAAGTATATCGACTGACTCACTGCGCACCCAAAACACGGATTACTGTATTATTTCCTCCCAGTAAGAGAGACGTTTCCCAGAGACAACATCCATTTCTAGAATAACCTATATACAGCCCGTAATACGCTGTAGTATGAATATAAGAAGTTAGCTTGTAATCATTCCTTTCACGCCTTTCTTCAAAGTACAGTATAAAGGGCGCGTCAGGGCTTTCAACAAGTCCCATGATTTCATCCGACTGGTATGACAGAGAAGAAAACAGGACCTATATGTTTTTGCCAGCGTCTTCGGCCTGTTGTTTGTTTGTCTGCCTGTCTGTCTGCCAGCAAATCGGCAATGTAATTTTTCTTGCAGTTTGATGAAATGTTTAGAATGGATCTGTTAATTGCGGCCAAAGGAACAGGTGAATACTATAAGTTTTTGGGCCGGTCCTGTGTGTTATAGGCGATCCGGATCATATTCTGGATCCAGGATGCGTTTTTAGGATGCCCGTGCATTATAATTCTACACGGTGGCGTTTTTTCTGACCCCGGTGGTGGTTAACTTTGTTGCGCTTTCTGTGTTGTGCATGCACCTCTGTCTGCCTAGCTCCATGCCTCCACAATGTAATCGCTCATATTCTTTCGTGCCCTGAGACTTGCGTCCATTACACTCAGAGCATACCGCTCATTGTAATTTTTAATAGGGGTTCGTTGTCATATAGGCCCTACATGGACTAACAAACAAAGAATGCGAACATTATACTTTTTGCGTGCACATAGCAAAAAGGAAAGGAAAATACTGGTAAATATTTATAATAATGATTGTACGACAGAGGTCTATTTATGATAATGACACGTCTTAGAATAGAATTTCACAGTATATTTTCTTTCTAGGGCACCAGTCCTCATGAAGGCATGAAGAATAAAAAAAAAAATGTAATTAAAACTTTTAAAGATTAATTGATTTGACGGATGGTTGGATTTTCCTAAAACTTTCACTGATTTTTCATTATTCCGCCATTGCATTCGCTGAATCCACACCACTGATCTAGAGGGGAGATCAGTGATCCACACTCGAAGTTCGAGATAATTATGTCTTTTATCAGAGAAACAGAACTGCTCGGCCTATATTAAAGTCTGAGCCAACGGTAGTTGTATTCGTGTTATATCAGGAAGGCATGAACGGTAACTTTGCACCCAGTGTTCTTAGAAAACAGTACTTTGATAGGACCTACATTGACAGTGAATACAAATTAATTGAAATGATCAACGATCAATGATATTAGGCCTATAAAATATGCATGCATCTCACACGTCTCCCTTTGATTTGAACACTTATCACAATCTTTTAGGGCTTACTTCTTGAAGGCAAAAATTGTTAATTGACGAGATTCAATTATCCTTTGTATTAAATATTTTGATTAGAACAATTGGGTACAGGGATTTTTATAGAAATCGGAGTAATTGTTGTCAAGCTACTGCAAAAAAAAGCAAAAAAAAAAACACAACAACAACAAACAAACTCAAAAAAATCCTCGTGCACCGTTTGAGTGTTGTGAAAAGAAAGCATAATTTTTATCCCACTGTGAAGCGACTACTGTATCAACGTCTATACAGCTACACAATCATGTGAAAGGTTTCAAACTTCAACCTGTTCCTACTTGATGTGGTCCGGATTGAACATTCATTACTTTAAATTGTTTTACACTGAATTATCTTAAATGGTCACCTCTATATGTATATCATACACAAAAATCAATTGCAGGATTGCTACATAATTAAACTAACAATAATGACAACACTGTCAAACATCAGCAAACACCTGTCACGTAGATTTTTTTTTTTTTTGGTGATATATTATATTTTCTTCTCAAACAGACAAAAAATAAAATTAAGATAACAATGCTGAAGTAATTCATGCAAAACAGCGGGTGTTTGGGTTCCATCAGCTGAACGGATCCCAGGCACGATGACACAAGGACAATTTTGACGTCACACTGAAAGTCAACTTACCTTTAATTCAGTCGCGAGAGAAAAAAACACACGCATAATAGTCTTTTAATCACGATCATAAAGCATGTTAAATATTTTGTATGAGAAATGATTGGAGGTTAATTCTGAAGATATGAACATATTAAGAATAAAAGAAGCTGTGTGCAAGAATTATGTAACAATAAACATGAATATACTATATAAGGTCTGCGATAAAGAATATAAACGGGTTTTTATTGCGTAATTCTATGGCACAGCTACACTACACTACACGCGCACGTTGCAGAATGCACTCCATGTGAAACCCTTCATTCGTCACGTACACCATGTACTAATCGTACTGTGACCCGAATTTCGTCTCGCTTGCTAGCCGCTAACTGCAGTCAGTCGCCTCACCTTCCCCCGGCCGTAAACGTCTCCTGGAGACTTAAACTACAGCGTGGATAGAGACAAACGTCAAACCCGTGAGTAAAGCGAAAAATGATCTTTTTAATATGTATTGTTCTAAATATGTTTGAAACTAAGCATGCTATGATTGCCCAGGCCTGGAAGGTCAGGTTGTCTTTCCAAGCTCTAAATGCAGAAGAAATTCAAAGAGGTCGCAGGTCTCTGATCTTCATCCACGCCTGCGCCTCTCTCTCCAGCACCCGCTACCCGCGCCCCGAGATACATGATACCATGGACCTACGTAGTAATTTACTGTAGTATAATGAAGTATGGGGGGGGGGGGGAGGGCACAGCCTGGAAGGGATATTTGGCGTTTATAATTTCCTCCATACACTTACCCTCCTTGGTTGGTCATACGTATTTGATCCCTGATCTGAGACCGTGTGTGGCAATACATTTGCTAAGGCTATTTGTTACAATGGCAAGACTTCCTTTAATGTCCCCCCCCCCCCATTCCGAGAATCAAACTACCATGACCACGATGACTACTGTATTACTGTAGTCTATAACTCATGATAACTATACACAGCCCAGTCGCTGTAAGTAGCGACACAGTGTACTAACAGCGTCTTGCCGGGCTCGTCTATTCCAAGGAACAAACACTCACTGAAAATATTCAAACATTTCTTCTTCTTCTTGCCTAATCTTCAAAGGGCTATATAATGCAGCCTATCACGAAGATGAATACAACTTGTGTGCACGATAAGACTATCGATCGTAAGAGAAGGGGTGTGGGCTTAATCACAAGGTGTGATTTTAAGGTAGGTCACTAAAAGTTCCTTGAACTGTTCAGGTGAGACTGCACAAACTACAGAGCTTAAGGAATGGAAGTTTGTTCCACTCAGGTATAGATCTCTGGGCAAATGCAAATTTGTCGATGTTGCCCCTAGGGCGGTATGTTTGGAAGCACATGTCGTGATTTTCCTGGTTTTAGACGAGGTAATTGTAAAGAATGTATCTGGATGGATTGCAACAAGGTCGTTCATGATTCTGTACACCATATTAAGTCTGCTCACAGTACGTCGTGAAGATAGGCTGGGCCATTTCAACTTATTGATCATGCTAGTCACACTGCTCGTTCTTCTATAACCAGAGACAAAGCAAGCTGCTTGGCGTTGAATCCTTTCCAGTTTTTGAATAATCCGAGGCCATATGTGGGTCCCAGACACTACAGCAATATTCTAGGTGAGGTCGTATAAGGGACTTATAAGCTGCCTCCCTGAATGACTGAGGGAAGAACCTTGTGTTGCGCCGGATGAAGCCAAGCTGTTGCCTAGCTTTCATTCTTTATAAATTTACGTAATTTACTCTATTAAACTGTTAATATGCAGCACTTACGGGTCTATGAAGAATGTAGCTATCCAATTGGTAGAATCCTCATCACATGACATGCAGTTAAGTACCATCGCACGCTATCGCTATCAGCCGTGCAATTTTGCTTGAGCAAAAATGGATATCGATCACATGGTTGTGACGTCGCCAATTTCCTATGATGCCCGTATTAAACTCATGATTGACTCAGTAGATTTTCTCCTGATCATTGTCCATTGCACAGCTGTGATGTCACAATAAACAAATCTTTGGTGCGCGCACTCAACGGTAACAAGCGTACCTTCTGTCTCTCATTTTAGTATTTTACGGTAAACAGTTTCAACTGATTGGTTTCAAGTATGACAAACTGACTATGCTACTCATTCCATGAAAAAATGTTTGCCATTTCTGTACTTACATTAAAAAAAAAAAAAAAAAAAAATCTCTGTGGACCACATTTGTTGACATATTCGAGGTGTTGTATTTACAAATAGTGCATGGTCTTGTGCAGTGGAACAAGATTTCACACTCGATGAAAGATGAGGCATACTATTCAACGAGGCTTTACCTCGAATAGAATGCCTCTGTTCACCTTAATATATGAAATCTTGTACTGTCGTACTCATCACCATTCAGTAATTTGTACCGGTATATAATCTTCTCATTTGCTAACAGCAATGTTTTGCCTTGTCACCAGCTGTGCCATCTACAATATAGATATACCACACATGGTTGCAACCTGAAATATGGCCAAAGGTTGTGAAAAAGTGTAACCAATTGATTTGTTGCGTCCACCTGAGTAGAATGGCCATCATACAACAATGGCCACAATGATTTTCCCCGCAGCTGGCAAACACCCACCCAATATAGAGATAGAGCCACGATGGCTGCTGGTCTAACATGGCAAGTGGTCATCTTCGATCATCCTGTCACCTGTTTCTGCTGACCTCAATAGACAGGTGTCCATTTAATTTTTGTGGTGGATAAAGATGGTCATACTACTTGTATTAATCTCAAATTGTAGCTCCTTTGAAGCTATATATCACTTACCAGGATGAATCTACTATACTTGTTTTGTGCCATTAAGGTTGCCAATATTTCATTTGTTTGATGCTCATGTAAACAAGAAATGAGGTTTCTTGTGCTGTGCACTTGAATTCATAACCAAATCTACACAATATATTCTAATTGTCCCCGCCGAACGAGTTCGAGCAGGGGACTATGAAACGGGCTCCGTACGTGTGTGTGTCTGTGCGTCCGTGCGTCCGTCCGTCCGTCCGTCCGTGCGTCCGTCCGTGTGTGCGTCCGTGTGTGATCAAAATGTTCAATTTGCTACTTCTCTGTCATTTATGAGCCAATTTTGATTCTGTTTGCTTTATATGATAGCACTACATGGGAGCTTTAAAACTTCTACACAGAATTTCAGTTGTGACCTTTGACCTTGACCTTTGACCTATATTGTACATTTTGCTACAAAATGCTACTCCTTCGCCATTTCTAACCCGATTTCGATTCCGTTTGCTTTATGTGATGGCACTAGGTGAGGGCTTCAAAACTTCTACACAGAATTTTGACCTTTGACTTCTTTGACCTTTGACCTTGATTTTTGACCTATATTGTACATTTTGCTACAAAATGCTACTCCTTCGCCATTTCTAACCCGATTTCGATTCCGTTTGCTTTATATGATGGCACTAGTTGAGGGCTTCAAAACTTCTACACAGAATTTTGACCTTTGACTTCTTTGACCTTTGACCTTGATTTTTGACCTATATTGTACATTTTGCTACAAAATGCTACTCCTTCGCCATTTCTAACCCGATTTCGATTCCGTTTGCTTTATGTGATAGCACTAGGTGGGGGCTTCAAAACTTCTACACAGAATTTTGACCTTTGTCTTCTTTGACCTTTGACCTTGATTTTTGACCTATATTGTACATTGGCTACAAAATGCTACTCCTTCGCCATTTCTAACCCAATTTCGATTCCCTTTGCTTTATGTGATGGCACTAGGTGAGGGCTTCAAAACTTCTACACAGAATTTTGACCTTTGACTTCTTTGACCTTTGACCTTGATTTTTTACCTATATTGCACATTTTGTTACAAAATGCTACTTCCGGCGGGGACATATATTACGCACCGCGTAATTTCTACTTTTCCTTGTTTATTTTGATGAATGACCCTGATCAAAAGTCAATTTTGTCTTCACCCATCATCTGACATTTTTTGCCAAATGGCACAGATGCCTACAAACTTTGTCAGTGGATAGTTGCCATGGCATCCACATAGGACCTGACCCCATTTAAGTAGCCATACTCCATTACAATCCATGTGAAGTGAGATGACTCACTAAAAATTCATAAAATTAACAGCAAGCTGTTACTATATATGCACTAGCAGGGAATATTTTACCCTTCTGCAAATTGAATAGCAAATTTTAGTCGATAGACATACATTTTGAACAAAATTATGTGTAAGTCTATGAAATTAAATTTCTAGACAAATGAAATTTGTATACAGTCATACCAAAATGAATATCAAATTGCTATGCAATACCAGGAAAATTATTCTCTGATTAGGCTTAAGATAATGTTGAGAGGTTTTATAGAATATACCTTCTTTCTCTAGTTCCATCCCAGAAAAGACTCATTTACACAAAGCCAAACAAAATTGAAAACATACTCCACCCCCCCCCCCCCAAAAAAAAAAAAAAAAAACAGAGACAGCATGACAAAATATACCGGTAAATTAAATCTTTAAATACTTGGTGTAGGAGGCTACAGGATAGAGTAACAACTTGTATAACTGGCGTTGGAATTTTTAACAGCATATCATGATAAAACTGAGCATATCAGCTGTGATTCATTATCGCTTTGCATGCTCGCCCAAGGATTAGATGTGGGGATCTACTGTTTGTGCCATGCTTGAAGGGCTTTGGAAATTTCATAGACTTTTGTACACCAGCCCATGTTGTTCAAAATGTATACTGACTGCTTCATTGTGAAGATTAGGTGTTTAGTGTATGTGTTTGTTATTGTAATTTTATGCCAAACTATTACCAATTGCAGATCACCATCCCCTTTAAATCTTCCTACTTGATTGATACTGTCTACCAGAAGGAGCGTGTAGTCTGCAGCATCAATTTGGGGAAACACCTACATTCTACCATTCATCCTCTGACACCCTGGTAATCATGCCAGTACCAAGGATATCGGACTATGAGCAGGAGTCGCAGACTGATAAACTAAAAAGAAAAGCCCTTGCTGATCCCTTTGTGCCTATAGGTAAGTGTGCCAGCCAGTATTAAGATTTCATGCAGTCACAGAGAATCTATCCCTCAGCATCTCCTATAAACTGGAAATTCTCCCGCCTGGATCATGCGCGTGCAGCCCACTTTATGACTTGAAATGAGTGCAAACTAACTTGGCAGGGTCCAAAGCCAGCTGAAGGGATGGTATGGAATCTGTCTGACGCTGCTGTATTGTGTACCAGTACCATAGTTTTCATTTGTCTGCAACAGCCACAATATTCTGTGCTTGTGTATATTGCATGTATGCTTGATGCTCAGCGTACTGTATGGTCACCATCAGTGGTAATAGTGGGCAATTATATGGCAATTATACCACTGCATCACTGCATGCTGCTTTATTTGTTGTTGGTTTATTTATTTTGTTTAAAGCCAAAATTTCAAGAGGAGAATGCATTTTAGTGAGTGGTAAAACTGCCTGAAGGGAAGAAAAATTCAGGGAGAGAGAGAAGAGAAAAAAGTGCTGATTTAAATTGTCCCTTATTTGGAAGTGAGGTGACCTACATAGTAGCTCCTGTCATGTCCATTAAAATGTACGTGCCAATTCGCACGTGCAGTCCCAGTCCCAATACATACCACCTGGGGGAAGTGATTTATAGCCAAGGATCACAATCCTTTTCTAAAGGGTCGTGTCAATGTCAAGCCAAAACAAAATTTCATCTTTTTGATCATCCATTATTTGTGTGAGATGTATGTCATTGTACCACAAATGTTTGCTTCATGACTAGCGTTCTAGTCAGTTCATTGATAAGAATGATTGTGTGGTCGTATAATCAGTTTTATTGGACCGTTATTCTCTGGCAAAGACAGCATTTCATGTGGTACCGGTACTAGTAATAACTTTTAGCATCACTTGTGCACTTTGAACTTTATTTATGTCCCCCATCAAACCTTTACTGTGCAATCATCAAAATGTTTGTACATGTATGTAAGTAAGGATAAAAATTAGGGATGGTGTGGAATACTTCTGCTGCGTGCCTACCTGACCAATAACTAAGTGTGCAGCAAGTATGAGGTTAGCATCACTTAGTAATTGTATTATGCATGCATAACCTGCCCTAATTAAGAAATCGGAGTCCGGGATATGTTGTTGTGGTAACCTGAAAAGGCTTAGAACACGGCAAGAAAATAACATTGAATAAGTTTGTTGAAACATCAAGAATATGGAAATTTTCAAAGCATGCAAATAAAGGAGGTAACATTAAGCTCTAAAAATAGAGGTTGATTAAAAAATTCTGTTGTATTTCAAATAAGATGCTGTATTGTAAGCCCAGTGTCACCTCTATTTTAACCATGCTGCAGTAAAAAAGTAATCCCTAACACAGAATAGGAAGAGTCCATATAAGAAATATTAGAAATTATTTTAAACACAACAACACTGCTAGTTCTATTATCTATTATTATCTATTATTCTATTGCTTATCAGAGCAATTACCCTTGCCATATTTATGCACATGGAATTAGTTTCTTCTGTAGGACCTGTACTGGTTAGTGAATTTTGTCATCATTATCAATGATGGTTTTATAAATGAACTAAAAGAGTACCGGTACCTGGACATTTCCAAAAATATTACTTTGGATAATATTATTTAAAAGCTTGCACTACAAAAGGCTATTGTGTGCGATTTTTTTTTTTAAACGTAGTGGTCAAGTACACATCACATAGTTTAAGATGATATCGTAGGGGGAATAGACACAGTAGTGTGCGTGTGTGTGCATGTATGTCTTTGTGTCTGTGCATGTCTTTGTGTGTATTGCCCGTGTGTGATTGTTTATATTTATATGTCAGAAGGCTGTGGATAGTTTGCATTCTGACATGGAAGCATACCGGTATGCGAGATGAGAAGTGTTATACCCTGGCAGTCTTCCTCTACAGCTGTAGGTACAGTGTGCTTCCTTTTTGACACAATGAGTAGAACAAAAACATTTTGAGAGATTTCCAGAGTTTGATTGTTGTTGGAGTGTTGTTTTCTGGATTCATAATAAGCCTGTGATATAAAGTTTCTGCCACATACATTGCAGTGTTGTATTTAGGGGTCTATCTATAATACTTTTAAGCATTGTACTGTGACTTCAGGCAACACAATATCAAATGTTGTTGTTGTTGCTGTTGATGTTGATGTTGATGATGTTAATTGGCACTGTTCATTCTGTAGGTAGTCTTGCTCCAGACAACTTTGTTATGTGCTGCCATGCATGGCCAGAAAGGATGATGTTTTCAGCAATTATCAAAGGGCAATGCACATTTTACAGACAGTAATACAAGTGTGAAGATTTTTAAAATTTGGACAGCTGGTGTCAAAGACTACCGGTACACATTATGGCCAAAAGTTTTGCAAACCTGAGTAATGTTGATGTTAATATTGACTTGAAAATACCTTCGACTTAGGCAATTATTTGATTAATAAATGCCAGGTCTACTTAAGCAGTGTTGACTGTAATTATCATGTTGTTTATTGTCTATTGATGACGAAGTGCTATGTAAACCAGGTACATGTATAGGAATTTGGAGAATCATGCCAAATGCGTAAATTTCCATCAATTTGTTATTAAGTTACTTACGCCTGATGCTTACTGTATATTATTAGTAATGTGATTTTGAACACTACTTATATCCCCTTTCTAGGTATTCTTGGCTTTGCGGGTGCAGTGACATGGGGTGCAATCGCTTATAAGAGACGTGGTAACATGTCCACCTCCATTTACCTGATGCGGCTTCGTGTCATCGCCCAGACGTGTGTCGTTGGAGCAATGGCCGTTGGAGCAGGTGCGACGCTGTTGAAGAGTTATTACAAAAGGCCGTAACTTGGCTATCACATCAGGAATAATTAAAGGGAGAACAAGGTCCAGGTTGATGGGTACATCTGTCCCAAACCATGGACTAGCTGTTTTTTGTGGACCAGCTTGCCACTGAAACTGAAATGCAAGCATGAAAAGGAGTTCAAAAATGGATTTGCCCTGGTAGAATCCATGTATCTCCCCAACAAATTCATCGTCAAAAGTAAAGAATCATTGACTTGTCGGATGCTTTACTTTTACTGCGCTTTTTCCCCGGGAAGCTCTTGATATCTCACAAAGTTTATCGCTAGAGAGAAAAAGAACTAATTGACAAACATTGCATGCAGCCTGTTTGTTGTTGAGCAGGATCTATAATTAGAAAGAGGACCAAGAATCATGTGTTTCAGGGGTTTTTTAACTCATACTGACGTTAAATTGCATTGACGTGTAATATCAAGTTAGATGGAAAATGTAGGCTGGCTTCCAACTCTATCTTTTCTACATACAATATGTAGTGAGATACTTTTCATGTGTGGATTATTTGTATAACTGGCATCATTCAAGCCTGACGTTTGTTGACTTATGATAAATACATGTTGACTGCAAGGTGATTGTAAAAAGCCAGAATCTATGTATTTATAGATCTCAACAAATCATCTGTCCAAAGCTCAAGCTTTTGCATTGCAGTACAAATGCATACTGTTTTAAAGGTAGAACATTTTCTTGTACTTAATTATTCAAGCTTTGCCGGATAATATAAATAACATGGTTTTCATTCAGATAAAAACCTTTTTTTTTTGGTCTTTAAAGACCAACATATTTCCCTTAACATACCCTGTTTTCATCTTGTAATCACTTGAGATTTTCTTTATTTTCATATGTAGTACAATTTATGGAATGACAGCTAACAAAACTGATTGTACAGCCAACTCCTGTTATAATGAAGTTCTTGGGACCAGCAGTTTTCTTTTGTTCTATCGAAATTTCTTTATAACGGAACAAATAAAGTATATAAAGATATATAGATTGTAATTTTGGGAAATGAATTTTTACTTTGTTGTAATCAATGGGAATTTTCTTAAAACCATGTTTGTTACAACGGGAGTACATTGTATACAATTGTATTAGTTGCAAGTGGATTGGCTGTCTGTAGCACATTAGAAGGTGCAGTTATCGCGAAGAGTTTTACTGTTTTAATTGACAGTGTGTTTAGATGTGTCCTCATAGCTTGTTCATTAGTCTTATTAATTATCTATAATCAGATGATATTATCAACACATAGTATATGTTGCTAGATATTTATCATATTTAGTGTTTGTGCTAGTCTGCAATGTTGAAGTGCCATTGTGGTTGTGGGTCTGTTTTCCCTGTCTGCGTGTCTTGCCCAAAATCTGCACTGGTGATGCATGCAGCTCGCCTGACATGAAGCTTTTTTATATCTGCATGATGCTATGTAGGACTGCCCATCAACTTACATGTACCATGTTTTGGTAGACGAGTAATATGCATGGTCACGTGACACGGAGAAACTTCTCTGCCATACCGTGGCTTGGGATCTTTGTGATTGTTTTTATGGCAGTGTAGATGTCATGGTGGTTGGTTTGAAGATTAATTGCATTCATAGTAATGCTGTCCAGACACTTGCAAACAGAGAGTAGACAAATCTCAAGCCTTGAAATCAATCTCAAATGCCTTTAATGTTTAATAAGACAATAGAAAAATGTATTAGTCTTTTTTTTTTTTAGTCTTCATATTATTTTTTTTTCCCAGCACAAAGTTTTATATACATGGTTATACGTGCAGCTTGTGATTTATCAAAAGTCAACAGTGTCAGTGTCATTTTATGAATAATTTGCAGGGGCGGATCCAGAAATTCCGTAAGGGGGGGGGGGGGGGCAAAGCAGTTTATATTTCTGGTGCCACTTCCGGGTTAACTCAGCTGGCAAGCAAAAAACAAAACAAAAAACAAAAAAACAAAAAGGCCTTAACAGGTATTTTCTTGTACCACTTCCAGGGTTAATCAGCTGTCAAGCAAAGAAAAAAAAAGCATTACCAAAAAAAAGGGAAAGAAAAAAAAGCCTTAAGCACAATACAATTGGCAGCTGACAAGGATGGTTTCTTTTAAAAAAAAATGCAGGGGGGTGCTCAGTGCACCCCCTCCTGGATCCGCCAGTGATTTGATGGCTGTTGTCTTATGAAATAGCAAGTCCCAGTGGCAATGTTGAAAAGAGCTAGACACACTAGATGTATACACTGGAAATTACCCTTTGCCATGCAAGAAAGATGTGTGACATGCACCACCCTGTGATAATTTTGTGAGAATTGTAATGCTTGAAAAGTTTGTCATTGGATTTAAAGTGCCAAAGCCAACTGTAATTTTTAAGAGTACATGTTTGCCATATGACCAGAATAGGTCTGCATTGTATTGATACTGAAGTTTATAGGAGATACCAAGAGACTCCAACTCTCCCGCTTTCGACGGGAGATCTCCCGCCGAAAGCCCATTTTTGCAGAATCGCCTGTTCTCCTGCTTGAAATGATTTCTTACTTAATTTCATTGTATGTTGAAAAATAAGCCTTAGATAGCACGAGAGAGCATCTAGAACCCTAGACCGCAAGGGACTTCGTGCTCGTGATGTGCACTTCGTGCACATGAAGTTGGAGTCTTCCGTTTGCTAGGGGTTTCAGGCGGGAGAATCTCCAGATCAGAAGGTGCATGGGGTTGGAGTCTCTGGATACCTGTACCCTGTTGCTCGTAGGAAAGGAGGCGAGTTCAAGAATCAAGACTCTTCGCCTAGCTGAGCATAGGAATATTGCATACAGCTGCCAGTGCATACATACAAAGATGGTATACATGTAATTGTGTATATCAAATGTGCTTGTAGTTTGAATCCTGCTGTGGCATTAATGATGTTTGACTTTGGTAAAAAAATCTGGTAGGTGGTGGTGTAGTATGCGAGGATTTAGATAATTATTGAAAGATTTTACTGCTGTATGTACAAGATACTTGTATGAATGTCGAAGAGCTCTATCTATGTGTATAGGCTTTTATTAAAAGCTATGACGAACCAAAGAGTGTTGTCTGTGTGTGTATATATGAATGTGTTCAATGATCAGTGTCTGGCTGTTGACTTTATTCTATGGACTACTTTGACAATCTGCTCATATCGACATGTACTGTAAATGTCATGTCGTGATTAATTTTTCGTGCTGAGCAGCTCAAAAACAATTTTACGGGTTCTTGAATTAGCACTTTGCAAGTGCTTACTTGTATGTTTTCATCCAATTTACAGAAAAGACAGAATTTGATTTGACATTTCCTTGCATGAAAATTAATTAATGTAATGCCCAATCCATTAAGATGTAAGGCTTGCACATAAACTACTGCATACACGCATTCGCTCAAGTGAATACTATTAATTGTTGTACTAAAGAGATACATTGTACAGTGCACTCCCGTTATAACGAATACGGTCATATCGAAATTCCGGTTACAACGAAGTAAAAATTCAGGCCGCAACATTATCCGCTCTATGTATTTTTGTTGTTTATTTGTTCGGTTATAACGAAATTTCGATACAATGAAAGAAAACTGCCAGTCCCGAGGACTTTGTTATAACGGGAGTCCATTGTACTAGGCGAGCATAGTACCTCCTGTGTAGCACAAACTGCACGCACACACACACTTGTACCAGGGAGACACCACCGACGAAGCTCATCTTTGAACCCTTTCAAACTGTGCAGAGAAAATCATGAACATATTTTTGTAGGTTACAGAATTTGTGATAACCAAAAGTAGCACAGAATACACAAAAATTAAATGTATAGCGGTTATTTATGCATTACCAGTAATTGAAGATGAAAACATGAAAAATCTCTCAAATGTGCAATCATATGATTTTCAATACTCTGCAATTTTCATTTCCATTCTTCAAATATGAGCTTGGTGGGGATGAAGTACTGTAAAAGTGGAAATTTATGCACATTTTTCACAACCAGAAACTAGCACAAAATAAAATCACACCAATATTTTTTCCCTTAATTAAATCAAATAACTTAAAAAAAAAAATCAAACAATTAAATTAATCTGTAATGTCATTCTGCAGAATTAAAAACACAAATTCATTTTGCCAGCTGAGCAAGAAAAATTGCTAAGGGGGTGTAAAAATTTTCACTTTTACAGTACACTAAGATAAATGACTAAGCACTACAAGCATAATTTTTGCAAAATGAAAGAAAAATCTATAAAGTTTATTGCCATACAAAAAAAAAAAAAAATCCTGATGTGCTACACTTTTGATATTTGACATAAAACATTTTTTTTTACTGTCATCAACTGACATTTAAGACTGTAAGGCATTTTACCTGTAAACAGCTAAAGTCTTTTATACAAAGTCTCCATAAGGGTGATGCATTATTTTGCATTTGTATTGATGTGTGTACATGTAGTTTTGAAAAAGGAAGTCTATTTGATGCAACTTCTGAATTTCCTTCAACTCATCCCTAAAAGAGCATTTACCATCACTATCATGCTAATAAAATGTCAGATATCACCAACTCCTTATAAGGAATGAGACAATGCAACAAAATTTCTTTGTAATTCCTCCCAAAATCCTTTCCATTCGTTCACCGTTAGCTTGAGCAGAACACTCGCATCACATCATGACATGATGGACTTAGGGATGCCATACATGCCGAGCAAAAAAAATCTGCCTGAATATGAACACCCTCAAATCACCTGATACTCGGAAGTTCCTTTCACATTCATACATATGAAGAGCAAATGAGGAGGAATAGTTCCAGCTTTTAAAAAGTAGAAATGTTGTAACTGATGCATTTTGAGCTTAGATTTGATATGCTGTAGCTGCGAATAAAATTGGGACACCTTGAAAATATGTTTGCATGACAATGGTAGGGTTTGCAAACAAAAATGTCAAATGCTACTGGAGGAGAATTTTTTGTTAAATATAAAGTTTCGATAAGAAGGTGTTGAAATATTTTTAATTCAAGCTCTTATTTATTTTCAGAAATTCATATTTCCCTTAAAGATCCTAACCATAGCTGACAGACGAGGGATGATAACTTTACAGAAGCAGTAAATTCGAACTCAACACTCATTTTACACAATTGTCCTGAATCAGAGCTGCAATAGCTATACTATATGGTGAATGGGTTAAACTGTCGTAATAGCACCAGGAATATAACCACTATCAAGTTAGTGACTCAATCTATTAACCCCACCTCTCTTACAGCATAGAACATGTATTTCATTTCCATCTTTCTTAAATGGAGTCCGTCATGAATACTGAACCAAACATTAAAGATGTAATCATCATTCGACTATTCAAAGATTTTCAGTATTGTGAATCAGAACTTTATGCACTTGATTGATTTCTATTGTAGCATTACACACATGGATGCTTGCACACTCATTTCAGAGTCTCCTTAACCTGAACTCTAATGGTTCATTTGTTTGAAAGCTGACAATGAATCTCAAGATTTACAACAAATTGTTTTCACATTCATCTCTTCATTCTGCATAGATTTTTTTTTAAGATCAACAAACACTAATTGGACACATGTATTTGAATAGAAAAAAGAGAGTACATATATCACTAAAAATAATTTATGTCACGCACTCACATATAGTACACTTTCAAAACTATTCAAGAATATTTACACTGATCAAATATTGAAAATTATAAATAGGGTATATGGTCAGCATCCATAGCTACAACAGTGATATTTGAGTAAGAGCAAATTTGATGGTACTTATTGGTAGTCGGTCTTATCTTCAAGATGTCTACTACAAACTATTTTGTGTGGCTTTCTAAGCACAAGTCACATACTCTTTAATACCCTAATATGTTACAATACTGAGCTGGAAAGTATTAAAGGGATGGTATAGTATTGGTTGAGGTGAGGATTCAGTCTTTAACTTTTTGCACGATACTTATAAACCACTTTATAAAATGTGAAAGAGCACAAAATTTTAGAATTCAAAGTTCATTGATGAAAAATTTAAATGACTGAGATATCCAGATATCCAAAAACAAAGCAAAACAAAGCGATCCTAATAAAAGTTAGGTCACATCTTTTATTAGGTTTGCTTTGAATAGGATATCTCGGCTATTTCAAAACAAATTCTTATCGAATGAACTCTGAATTCCTCTTAGAATATGCACTTTCATATTTCATAAAAGGTCTCTCATTATCTCAAGAAATAATCAAAAAATGTTAGAAACCTGAAGTCCCATCCCAACCAAAACTGTACTATCCCTTTAAATGTATCTGTAAAACATCTGTGTGTAAATATGACTAAAAAAACAAAGATTTTTAGTTGTCTATTTTTTCATTGTGGTTTGGACATCTTTTGCTTGATTCAAATACCCAGAACATACAAACATTTGCGATACAGTTTTGTATTAGAAGACCCCACACTCTGTAACTTATTCACAATATCTGCATAATCAAAACCATGAAAGAGAATCACAGGAACTCTACATGTATGTTTCATGTATTATTTCAAATCTGCCATCTCTTTCTGAGTTATGTGAAATAAAATTATGACTAAAATATTTGTCATGCATGTATGAGATCAGAGTTGTACAATAAAGAAATAGCATAATACATTATTATCTCCTACAGATGCTAAATAGCATATAAATAGAAAAAACAAGACCCCTTTGGCAATAACTGGCAAAGGCCACTGAGACATATAATTAGTTAGTAATTCTATTACTACTGCATGCATGATTATGATAAATATGATGATATGACAACTATGCAAAAAAGGTTTTTCAAAATAGCTTTATATCATATTTCTCAATATTGCATTATTCAATAATTTTCTTGTGAAACATTTTTATAAAACATGCTAAATAAAATAAAATCCCACAATTCTATACTTATCAGGTGGAACAAAAAGAATATGGTCACAGTATGTGAAGTATTAATGTTACTGCATTTTACTTTTTCAAGGTATCAAAGATTTCTACAGACAAAAAAAAAAAAAAGGTCAACAAATAGCAAATAATCACACACATTGCTGCCCAGAAGAGAAAGAATTTAAATTCTTATTAAAAAAAAAAAAAAAAAAAACTTTTACTCTTAATTGTCTGGACATGGACAATTATTACCTAACCTCCAGACGAGCATGAGTTTAAACTTCAAGACACAAAGTTGGAGTAGAAATTGATGTTGCTTAAATTTTACACATGAAAAGAAAGCATGGGTTTAAACATTGCATGTGACAGACTTTATAATCACACGCTGCCAATCGATAGACACTGGGGTCACAGAAATAGCACAGCTGGCATCACTCTTCATGTACCTTAAGTACTCAATTTTTCTCTCTTTCCAGTGATGAACCAATGTGCCAAAATTTGCTGAAGTAGAACAAAGCTGTTCTCTGAACACTTTGGTTGTAAAGCTAACCACTCCTATTCTGGCTTTGACACCATAGAATTTTTGCTGGATTATACATCTTTGCCATACACAGCACGGAGACTCAGGAAAGTTTGTTTGGATGCTTCATAAACAAACCTTTTCAAATTTCTCATCAATGTCGATTCAAAAGATTCCGTTAAGGTTTACAAGGCAGCTATCTCTGGGGACATTTGTACAATGACACTCTTATCAAATCAACCTGGAAACCTTGGGACGTAGCTAACTGGCAAGATGTGACTTCCTTGAGAACATAGTTCTAGGTCTTGGGAGTCTTGGTAAAGACCAACACATGAATGAGGTGATCCTCCTCGGAAACTATCATTTAACTTTGAAGAGGCAAACGACAATGATCACTGGACCATGACTGGACTCTACAGCAGCAGGTGAGATGTGAAAGAGAGGAGAGAAGACATGTCTGCATCCCTTCTCTCTCTCCCTCTCTTGCAATCTCTTTCTGTCTCTTCTCTACGGAGGTGGGGTAGGAAGTTGAAGGGGGGGGGGGGGGGGGGGAGGCAGCTCCGTCTTCTTTACTTCTTGCCCCAAACCTCCCGTCTACTGATCTTCTTAGCCTTGGCGTTGGTCTTGGGCGGGGGAGCAGCACCGGCCTGGACATGTCTGCCATACAGACTGGGATGGAGAAAGAGAGAGGAAGAAATCAATACTAGTACTCCATTTGAGATGAAAGGGCGAAAGATTAAGATGGCATCAGAACTGAATGACCAGTATGTCACACATCCAATTCTTTGTGCACTCAAGTCTGGATGGACATCTATTGTTCGTTAGGTTGTACATATGAGATGTACAAAAATGATGGCACAGAAATACCCCCACATAACTGGAATTGTCTTTTAAAGTTCATAATATCAGGTAATGCTACTTTATTGTAAAGACCTAATATCCACTTAACTCTTTTACTCCTATGTAATATGTTTATCATGGTATGTACAATGTCAATTGCATTTTAAGATGGTGGTGCTGAGATGGTTAAATCACTTTACAAGCATATATTGTCTACTGTTACAGCATGGCTACTAACACACTTTCTGTTTTCACCTCGAAAGTTCAATGAAGATATCCTGTTGATAAAAACACTACAAGCCATGTAAGTCTGAAAGGCCAATATGTAATTTTTTTTTTTGGTATTTGTGACAATTGCATCTGAAAATATGCCGAACTTTCCTGATTTTTGTTTATAATCTAGAGTGTCTATGATCATGTTTGCACACAGGTTTCATGCCATAGGTAGAGATACTCACTATTTGTATGTTTCTGATCTGATGTAATCAAAAACATGTGACACGCCCACTTGGAACTGGTCAGCGATTGGTGGGACCCAGGGGTTGTTTTCAGCCTTCATAGTATTCCTACCAGTGTACAAGTCCAGTTTACCTGTGTACAGATGAATTAAGCCCCTATGAATTCAATATAGGACAAAGTGTGAATGCATCCTACTCATTTCTTGCATTTATTATTCTAGGCTATGCTTGTGACATTTCAATTTTTTAAATTTCAATTTATTGTTTCTCACAGTTCTCAAAGGAGGAAAAATATCTGTAACAATGTAATAAACACATGATTTTGACATTATGTTCAAAGGAAAAAAAGTACATAACTATAATCATAGAAGTGTAATATGTCAATATCATGTAGTAACAAAGAAAGCAAATGCAAGAAAAACTTGATGGAACTGTATGAAAATGGAATTTGTAAAATGATACTTTGTAGAGTTTGCACTGTAATAATACAGTCTTAGCAATTCCATTTACTGGTATGGCTTACATCAGCTCTCATCATCTGTTACTAACAGCTCTCTCTTGCTGTAGACATTTTAACATACCTGTCAAACTCATCCATTCTATTTCTTAACCATTTGGAGTCACTGTCATTTGGTCATAACACTTCATCTCCACAGATCCAATGCCAAGTATACTTGAAACCAGTGATAAACAGGTTAATGCAGCCAAAACATTCCATATGACAGAGTGATCTCAACATCAAAAGGAATCTACCATTATTTTAAGTTGAGGGTATTTATCTTTGCAATTATAAATTCATTTGGCTCATTTCACGCTGAAACAATGTGATTTGTGTCAAGTTTGGAAATCTAGATTTACCTAGTTCTGGAGGCAGGACGGTGATTCTGTTTCCTTGGATGTGGAACTCTCTCAGCTTGGAGAGCTGACCGATGGACTTGGGCAGAGCAATGAGGTCATTGTCCCTAACGGCCAGCTGTGTGATGTCCATAGAGAGTGTGAGAGATTGGAATCAAATTAGTTAACATCTTTCAGGAGGTATGCCAACATGACTATCACGAAGATCATGAATATCACTAATGCATGTATCAAACATTAAAGACATTTTCTTCTTCCACAATGAGAGCATAATATTTGAGAGATTTCTGAACAAGACCGTCTCCTAGCCCCAAACAATTTTGACTGGAGGAGAAACTGCCACGCGATAGCAACAAAAAAAAAAATACAATTCAGAAAGTCTTGCAAAGGAGGCCATTACTGCATATGTCAACATAATGCCAGTCAGCACAGAAGAGCCCATCTATAAATGGCATGTGAGCCTCTATGCAAGAGCCCTTGCATAGAGGCTCACATGCAAATGTATGAATACATCAGACAGCACCAGGAGATTTTCAGGGAAAGCATTCCAATTTGACATTCCCCATTTAGCGTCTGACGTCCAACTGTACTTTTCATTTTTCCTCCTTTTGTAAAACCAATTATGACGTGACCCTATCAAATTGAAATCCTACAATTATACAGAAGCAACTCTAATACAAACACATTCAGTATCACACTAGTTCTTTGAGGTAACAGAAGTAGGAGAGAAATAGTGGTCTATCTACTTCAATGCACCTAGTAGGAAGTACTCTTAAGGTGAAATCAACCTAAGCTTTGGTAGAGCTGAAAGTGTGTATTCCAGTGATTAATTCAAGCACAGCTATTGACAAGAATCGGACGTGTAGTTAAGGTCCTACATACTTCTAAATCTGACAAGACATACCACTTCAAGCTTGCTGAGCTGTCCAATTTCTTCAGGGAGGACCTCGAAATCATTGTCACTCAGGTACAGAGCTCGAAGCGTATCTGCACACAAAAAACATCAGAATACAATTTCCCAGAATGATACAAAATGAGTATCGCATATAAATTCAATGGTAACTGGGGCTTTTTGTTTGTTCATTTGTGTCACTGTTTGTCTACGAATTACAGAAAAAAAAAAAACCATAAAATTGGTGTATCTAATATCTGCTGAATTGGACTTGTAAGGTAACTTCAATAAAATATTCATTTACATATTTGATATGCCACTCACAGTAAGAGAGAGGAAAGTTCTCTGCCAGTTCTCTCTGGGATGTTGATAACATGATATTCAAGTAAAAGTTGATTAACAATTTGGTCAACATTTTGTTTTTAATGACCAATGTACTTCTGACTACTAACTGACTACTGAAGTCCTTATGAACAGAAATTATGAACATTCTTTCATCATAAAGAGTCTATGGTCTCATACTGCAGCGACACTGAAAGGTGATTCCCAGAATTTTTCTTTCCCCTGCTTGCCTGCCATGTTCAAAACAAAATGTGTGGACAGTACAATGGAATCAAACTTGGGTTTCCACTTGAGATATTTAAGGACCCATGAGCAGAGTGACTTTCAACCCACCGAGCAGGAAGAAGTTTCCAGGCAGGCTGTTTTCATTCAAGTTGTTGTAGGTAAGATCCAGGATCTCTAGCTTGGGGAAGGAGCCAAACCCTCGAGGCAAACTGTACAACCGGTTCATACTGGGATCAAGAAAACAATAGAGCAGGCTAGAGCTGCATCAACTATTAAAAGTATCCTTCATTTATTTTGTACAAGAAATATTAGGATACGCCACAAGGACAACTTTGTAGGGTTGTTCCTTTTTCACTACAAACAGAACTTGTACTCAGGCTTTTAATGACACATAACAAGACAAGCTACACACAGCCTCTATATCTCAATAAACCAATGTCAATGAGGATATATGCCTTTTGATGTACATTAAATATGGGATAGCTAGCATTGGATTTAATTCTCATATTTGCTGAATAAGTCAATACTACATTAGATGAAAACCTACATTCAATGAACATTTACAAGAAATGCTGTGCAATTTTCTTCTTTTTTTTTCTGTACTAAAGCAACCTCCTTGCCCCTTTCACAGATCTATTTATAGATACACGGATCTGCCCCACAGTACAATGTTAATTTGCTGACATTTTATAATCCTCCCAGATGTTTAAGATCATCCGATTGTAGATTGCTTGTTGTTCCAAAAATGAAGAAATCATGGGGGGATCGGTCATTTGCACAAGCTGGACCTTACCTGTGGAATCAGTTGCCTCAAGCTATCCATTACATTCAAATGTTGACTCCTGTAAAGTTGCCCTTAAGACTCGTTTGTTTGTAACCACGTTTTTTATGATATTTTTTCATCATCATTATTGTTTCATTCATTTTCATGTGCATGTTTGTGTAATGATTTTTGTACTTTGTAACTCACTTTTCCTACTGTGCCTTGAGTATGTTAGTTATGTGGAATTGGCGCATTATAAGTACCCTGTATTATTATTTATTATTATTATATATGGAAGAGTGAGATGTCACTGGATGAGACAAAAAATCAAATTGATAAAAGGACATATCTACACTTCACAGACAGAATTAAAACATGCTACGAGATCATTGTTTACTATGTAAATTGCACACTCCTTCACAAGAAAGGGGAAAAAAAGAGAATCTTGACCAAAAATATATCTATGAACTCTGCAAAGGACATGATTATTTCCAAGTTCCTGGGAATGAGACTACTTACCCTATGTTGAGGATCTTGAGGTTCTGCATGGAGCTGATGTTGGTTGGAAGTTCCTCTATGTGGTTGTTGAAGAGATTTAATGACTCCAGATTTGTCAACTCCACTAGGTGAGGTGGAACGGCTGCAGGGCAAAGGCAGACATTGGATGTGGAAACTTTAGGCAAGAATCTTACATTGGAAACTTAGTACGCACGGTCTATACACATGTACCATTATATATACCAACTCAGCTCATAATCATCATCTACAAGTGAACATTGTTTTCATACCTACTTAAGTAAATTCTCAATCACCTCTACTTTGGCATTTAAAAAAAAATAAAATCATTATCACTGACATTACTTCAAAACAGCAACCTTTCAGATATTCTCTGATAACCAGCCAGTCATTAATGGTATATTTTTGTGGGTAGTTAGAATTAGCAAAGAAAATTGCAACATACATTTAAGTGTTTTGGTAGTAATTAGTTGATCAGAAAGTAGGTTAATTGAATTATTGAATAGTCTTTTCACTGATCTGCTGCTATTCTTTCGCAATATCCTATATACTATCAGAAGCGGATCTAGGGGGGGGGGGTGGGGGGGTTGCAACCCCCCCCCCCTCCCCCAAAAAAAAAAAAAAAAAAAATCTGGGGACCTTTTTTTTTTATCTTATCTTTTTTTTTTTTTAACTTGTAATTTTATTTCTTTTTCTATTTATGGCAATGACCTCTTTACCAAAAATAGTGGTGTTTTAGATGCAAGAAAATGCCATTTTCACACACAGATTTTCAAAAATTCTCCCTACTGTGGGAGGGGGGACACCCCCTTCCACACCCTCCCCCTCTCGCTCGCTCCGCTCGCTCGGGCTTGGTCGCTACACTCTCTCGCATACCGCCCCCAACCCCCTCCTTTATAAAAAGCTAGATCCGCCCCTGACTATTACAGCCCAATGTTATAAAACCATTACATCAATACCTCAAATGTTTTTACCAAGAGGAACTGGACTTACATTGTAAGAAAAGCATCATTATTTTCTAAGCCAATCTCTCTGAAAGAATTACATTGTATTATAGTGCTGATGTGACACATTTTGCCTACTGAATCATTGCAAGGACATACATAACCTGCCACAGATAAAGAAGCTTGAAAACTACTGATGTATTACTTTTGTTTTACAACATTTTGTTTGTGAAGTGAACTCTTTCTCCACAAAAATAATACAATTGGTATAAAGATGGTACTCCACTATTTTCGTATACAAATTGTGTATCATGACATATTGTATAATGATTCATTTGACAAAATATTAGGCTTGCAATATTTTGAGGGTGATTGCATGACAGTTTCATTTACCAAAGAGTTATCACCAGTGTTTTCCATGAAAAACACTTTTCTTTTTCCGTAACAGTGAGTGTAGGTTAAAAGCATACAAACCTATGCTTTTGTGTGTATTACAAATGTACAAAACATAAAACTACACCATATGCAAATCATTACATTAGAACAGGGTGTGATTCACCTGACATTGTTCTTGTTGATCAGCAGTGCATTTTTTGGCTACTGCATATATGCATAAGGCTACAGTGGTTCCATAGGATATGTGCAGTACTCATAAAGCAGCACGATATCATAGTATTTCACAGTTTCCTGTTCAGGAACATTACACTTGCTTCCTGTTTTTGCAGTGTACCAAGATCACTTCCACCTTATAGACAAGCAACAAAAGATATTATCATTACATTTAGGTGAATATTCTCAAACACAACACTACATATATGGGGAAACAGCCACATATAAAATCACTTTTTCTCAGTCAAACTGTAATTTCCAGGTTCTGAAACTCCATAAACTTAGTAACTACTCATGAAAATGAGGATATGATTAATACCTACACAGCTGAAGTATGATATCATCAACTGAGAACCAGAAGGGCATTATTGCAAGGGGGGGGGGGGGGTATTGAGTTACTATTAGTATCACATTGCAGAGCTCAATCTCATTTACATTATAATGTCAAATTTACACTTTCTTTCATTTTCAGTGAAATGTTCACAATCAAAACCTGATATTTGGAATAATGCTTACCGGTATAGTTTATACCGTACATCTCTCAACATTTGATTTTTGATAAAATCGTCATTTAATGATTAACTAATTGTTTCACTTTATTAATTCATGCTCAAATCTTAGAACCTGAGAACTATAACACCCCTCTGGTTCTCAGCTGATTGTATGTTGATAGGTTTCACGGTACTTACCATCAATCTTATTATGACTCAGTGTCAGCCGTACCAAGTTATTGAGAGAAACTGAGGAGTAAGAAAACAGGAGGCAGACAAGAGTTTTGAAACATATGGCATGCAAAAATATTCGTGTGCTTTTATTTTTGCGCTAGCATCTGGTTGCGCAAAATGCGTGAAAATTTCCACATTTAAAGTATTAACTGTTAGACACATTAGAGCCATCAGAGACTCAGTCACAGAAAGTCTATACAGCTTATTCTTTTACAATTCACCTTTGCTCCGCAACACAATCAAACAGGAATAAATCTACTTTCAGTTATGTGATGACTTTCAACGCTGGCGGCCTTACTTTACTTTACTATACCGAAGGGGTAGGGTCATTTGTAAATCAAGTCCACCAAGTCTGAAACTACAGAGGGGTCCGAGTATTATTAAATCAAATTCAAAATTTAAATCTGAATTTACTGCACTGCATAATACCTCAACCCAAGCTCAACTGTCCACTTGCACAGCATGCAGTCAGAAAGCAGAAAACAATTTCCCCGTTTAAAACTATCACTGCACAAATCTTGACAGCGCTAACACTTTATAGACTTTCCAGCTTCACATGTTAAAAAAAAAGAAAAAGATACAGACACCTTTCCAAGCAAAGTCGATCAAAGACAGACAGTATATTTTCACAACACAGATATGCACACATGGGAACTTGCAAAACGACACTTTCATCAGCCAGATTACTTACATAGCCCAGGAATGTCATGGAGCTTGGATATGCCCTTGTCCGACAGATCAAGATCCTTATTTCCCTTGGAGTCTTCGATCTGTTTTTTGACAGATTTAGACATTTTGAAGCAAGTTAGTACTGTGCGTAATGAAATTAACAGAGTTTCCTAGAAGAGTTCACACCGATTGTCTGTCAGAAAAAGATTGACCGGAAGTGCCTGACGCTTGGAGCTTGGTATGTCATAACGTACTGTAATAAACATTCGCAGAATTAGTCTCATTTACAAGACTGTAATTCTCCCCACGATTCCCAAATTTCTACATTTTGAGATTATTGTGAATAGCTAATACATGAAAACAACAGTTTAAGGTTTGGAGTTTTGAACAACTGTTTATGACGTAGTCCTTATGTATAAAGCATCCTGTAGACCTCGGGTTTTCGCAACAACAATAATGATAACAAAATAGAATACCACGTTTATAGTGCTTTGAGTTTAAATGAATTAAAGCAAACTGAGCCAGATGGTAAAATGTCATTTTAAAGAAGTTAATCATCTATACATTCTGACACCTCCACAGGTTTTGAACACCTTTTGGATTAACAAATTTCCAAATATTCCACAAAAACTGTGCACCATATCATTTAATATCAGTTCTAAAATGCATGAAAAGCTCCCTCGACGACTCATGTACTGTATATGCACATCATTTTTAATGCCTTGACAAAAAACACCATGACCAATGGCGGATCCAGAGGGGTGCACCATATAGGTGCGCGCCCCTCTTTATATTTTGTTGAAACAAACAAACAAACAAAATGGGGGGGGGGGCGTGCACCTCCCTTTAATTTTGTAAAGGGGCCTCCCCTTTAGGAAATTCCTTGATCCGCCCCTGATGACGATCGATATGCACGTTTAGGATTGACAAAATATGCCACAAAAAGTGATTCAGATTGTTTAATTTCAATTCTGCAAAACGCAAGAGTTCCTTCATGAGGGAAACCTCACTCTGAAACCTCCCCATCCCCCCCCCCCCCCCCCCATCCCAGGCTTGGTTGTTAATTCGCTGCGGGCTCGCACATAATTACCACGTTTTGCCCCAGAGGCCGTCAGTCCCCCGCCCCATCCTGTAAACGGATTGTATACCCCTGGGAAGAGGATCACGACTCTTTCACCTTATACCCCATTCCTAGATCATGTAATGTAACTGGGATCATTATAAGGTACTGATGATACATTTATGGACCTGCAATTACCCGGCAACGAACACATTAGGGGCAAATCTTCCTCGTGGTTAGACTCGGATTTTTGCGTTGATAACACCCAATATGATCAAACCGTCTATATGCTACTTCAGGGTCTTATTAACTTTATTTTGCAGAAAACCCCATTCAATAACATAATTGGTTAAGCGGTTACCGAGAAATGTGGATTGTTGTAAAGCATGTCATGAGTCTGATTCTTCCAAGTTTAGCACTTGGATGCTCTTGGAACAAATCTACAGACAGAACTTCAGAGGGAAGGGATTCCTGACATGCTCTATACAAAAATCCTCATTTCTCTTTGACCACTATAAAGCAAATTGAATGGGGTTTTCTGTAAGATGTGGGCAATGAGTTATAGTTTCCTACACTGAAATTTTGTTTGGATTGATTCACTATTTTTTAAGTTATCGCTGCGGAGGGTAGGCCTACCATTGTATTTTTTTTTTTTTGGGGGGGGGACATACAGTATATAATTATATGGAATTTGTATATGTTTCAGAATTACGAACCTTTGTTTCATTTTCGGATTGACAAACATTATCAATAAAAATGGTGCTATTCTTTTGAAAATCTGGAGTTTTGCATTTAAATGCTATTCAGTTAATGTATAATCATATAGAACAGAATGATTACAAAATCTCATGGCCGGGGTAATCTGCTTTCTGGAGCTATGCATGATAACCGCAGTATGGCCCTGTTCCCTATTTTCAGTTTCAGTTTATTTTCCACTTATAAAAAAATAATGAAATCAACAAAATCAACAATCTCCACACAAAAATATTAACAATAGTGCTTGAATGAAAAAATAGAATGAACATTATAGCGTTATTTATGATCTCCAGGTGTACAGGTGCATTATCAAGTGTTGAACTGGTTTGAATGGAATAACAGCCTCTAGATGACAGAATATCTTTTAATTCTCAGTATTTCTAACTGAAGGAACATAACACATACAAACAAATAAACAAACCTTATAGAATAAATGAAAAGCCAGAAATCTGTTTGAAAAAAAAAACAACAACAGTCAAATCAGGTAATGATCATGAGATGAGGCGACGAATGCTACGGTATATAGGCCCTATAACAAATCTCTCTTTCACTTGCACACAAAACTAGCTTTTCCTCGATATCTTATAATGATTTACAGACGGACAACAACCATAAACTTCCTCAAGGAATCCTTCATGCACATCTAAACGTTTGAATGATTTAGCTTTGATTGACAACTTTCATTTCATTTTGTTTCGTTTCAGTTTCCAGCTCTAAACCTTAGGCACAAAACATGTACATATGCATACACATAGTAACACAAAATCAGTGGTGTTGTAACAAAGAAAAATAACGACTGCTATTGACAATAAACTATGGTCTTTCTGATGACACTGAATTTGTAAAAGGGACAGTGAAATTTGAAAGGGACAGGGTTATACTTGCTCTATAGGCCTATTTGCAAGAATGACTGTTATGAACAACCAACAGAAGAGTCATTATTGCCTTTCTAATGTAGATTCAATTTTTCTCGACCAATCCGTTTAGATTTGTTTATACTAGGACTACTCATCTGTTTCACTTTTTACTCTTTTTATTAAAGTCACTTGAACAAAATAATGATCCTCAGTCTTTTCTCTGATATCGTGCTTCGTTGTTCTATTAATGCGTTTCGACTTTTTTCTTTTCATATTCCAGTTTAAAACACACACACACAATAAATATGTAGAAAGGACATCCCTGCAGATATCTTGTTTTTCATTTGCAGGGAGATATTCACTGGAACAAATTGGTAATAGATAGTATGAATGGGGACGCGGATATCTACGTCTGCTCTTGTGGTAATATTTTGTGAAGGGAAAAGAAAAAAAAAAATCGTCTTTGCTAGGATTAGGGTCTGAACATTACGTCTAGGTTTGTTGTCAAATTGCTGTGCAATAATTCACATATGTGGCACGGATAAAAAGTGAGCCTTTGGTAACATAGGTGTGACACACCGCGACCGCAGCAGTACCGCAGCGCGCAGTAGTGCATACCGCGGTACGGCCGGTGTGTGTAGAGTGTGTCAAAATAGGCAAATAAAAGCAGCGGAGATTCGAGAAGAGATCCACCACACGCCCAGGCGGCATCCTGAGTTCTACTTCGATTTCACTCTGAAGTAAGATCACAAGATGAGCCAAATTCCATCGTCTGAGTGAAGACAATGAGACGCAATCTTCTGTGGTGAGATATTCTAAAAATGAAAGACAAAACCCTGTGCTACTAAAGCTCTCCACACCCCGCTTTCTGTCGTGTTGTGCGTGACCATAAATCTGACGTTAGATCTATCATCTACAATGATCTAGACCTACACTTTGTATAAGTAACGTCAGAAATACTGTTGGCCTAACCTTGATCTGCTTTCGTACATTTTATTGGCATTGCATTGTATCGTGTACGTGTAGACTAGAGCACTATCTAGTGAGATTCCAGTCATAATTCAGAAAAAATTGTTGTAGGCCTAACAGCTTGTAACGTATTGTACAGTACAGTTTACAGGATGCCTTCGTGACCATGCTGCATATATAATGGAGCTTGAGCTGTTTTAGTCCCGCCCACGTGCTTGTGTTGTATGCCATTGCCCGTGCCCATCAGGCCATGCTCTATACATTTCTAATATCATGAATATAGATAAGCAATTAATGGGCGCTACTGTTGGTATCTTTGTCAAGTTTGGGTTGTCATCTTGCTTTTTAAACTTTATAATCATGATAATGTAATGTTGAAACAAATACATCACATGTCGCAATCTGCCGGGCCTGCCTCTGCTGCTCGATGCTCTTGTTCGTATTTACGGTCTAAATTAGGCCAAATCGTGATATCGGTCCCCTCTCGTTCTGCCTGTGCGTCTCCACTATGTGCAAAGTCTATGGAGGTTGAGAGAAGTCCCCGGCTCTGACGAAATGAATGGTGGTGAATGGAGTGGCGTGGGGACCTATTTCACGATAATGCCCTAAATTATTCTCTAGTTTCTATATATATTCATTTTCAAATAAATTTACAAGGCAATATCATGATATTTATATTAGATTAGATCTGGAACATTCTGTAAGCACTGACATTACCACACACATGACTAATGAATGAATGAATGAATGTCAATTTATTCAAAAACCAAACATAAATAACTAGCACCGATTCTACCCTATAACAAAATTACATATAAAATCTTGCCCAATTGTGTAGCTGTAAGAAACTTAGCAAGATTTATGCATTGTTCAGTTGACTGAAAGATCAGTCTGTTTTTTGTCGTCGGGGAAATGTTCTGAGGACACTACTTCTGGCTTCATGGAATTCCCATGCCCAGGGCTTCTAATTACTAATGTCTACGGAGGAGAGTAAATGAAGAGTTTGTTCACAAAAACCGATGAGTCCATTTTTAAAGATTTTGAAGTACGGTCTCTGTCATAAAGTACAAAATAATGCCTTTTAAATGATATATTGGTCACTACATATAAAGGTACATTTTTGAAGTTATGGTCAAAAGAAGCAAACATTTTCTTATTATTCTCTTTATTTTTCTTGACTTTTAATCGCGAATATCTCCATTTGGCAAATATGGACTTATCGGTTTTTGGGAACAAACTCTTCAAATGTTAAAAAAAACAAAAACAAGGAATGATTAAAAAAAACTCCGGACAGACAGATTTGAGTGGTTTTACTGTCTAAATCGTTACACATGCTATACGAAGTGTACACAGTATATCAAGTATGATGGTGCTGGATGATGATGGTGTGGTAGAAGTTTGATGTAAAAACTGTATTTGATATGTGGAATGTTTTGGCATGTGCAACAAGACATTACGTTTAAAACGTTCATATGTACAATTGTACATGTATGTGTGTTGTAAAAGTGTCTGATGATATATTCAAATGCATCGAGTAGTGGAACGGGAAGTGCAATCCAGCACTAGTGCAGTTTTGTGCTCCGTGAATGTGCATACTCCGAAGTCCCAGGATCAGGGTTTGTTGTGGTTTGATGAAGTATGAGAATGTCGAAGGACTATGTACGAAACCGCATGCTGCATTGGTGCTGTGCAGTCCTTCTGCTGTAATTAGATCATGTACATAATCCTTCTAACTTCCTGAGTGAGTCCATGATAGTGTACTCTGCTGTTGTTAAATCCTTCTTTGCCACATAATGAGAGAGAAAAAAAATTACATTGACTCTCTCTGCTCTGGACCATTGTACATGTGTATCTCTCCAATAATGAAAATAGCTGGAAAATTCAACATGTTTTCATTTTTCTAGGTGAGAGCACCTGACTTTATACAGTACCTCTTTTCAGAAGGCAGGGGGAATGATATTACTCCTGACATAACATGTCAGTACAAAGTCAAACAATGTGTTTTTTCATAAGAAAGTGAAATTTTGCAGACTTCTTTTTTTTTCAACATTCTTTATATTGTTGCCCTACATTGTAATGCAGCATGATGAATTGTTGTCTTCTTTACAGTGATGATGGCACACGGTTAGATTTAATCAAAAATTTTAAATTGCATAATTTTTGAATGGATAGTCCAGATTTCCGCATTTCCGCTTTCCGCATATTTCTGCATTTACTGAATTCACATGTACCCAATGTCTTCATGTGTACTTGAGGTAAACTGCCCCCCCCCCCAAAAAAAAAAAAAAAATATATATATATATATATATATATATATATATATATTTGGCATAATGACTACATTATATGATTAGTTTCAGGATTTCTGCTGGGATTGGTGTGGCATGATAAAAAATGAAGAGTGCAATATGAAAATCAAGGGAAAATAAATAAGTTGCATGTTTTGTTTCCTCTGGAACAAGAATGACATGTTGTCTTTATTCTATGTCATATCTTTTATTTAAATTAATTTCATTTTTAAGATATTAATGAAAAGTTTAAAGTATCCTACCTAGCAGTTTTTCAGAACCAATTCATCAAAAGCAGTGACCTCCTGTATAGTATGAGTTGTAATACATAGGGCCTAGTCTTTGCAACTTGTCTCAATGTTACCATTAACTGTGACTTGTAGTGAATGCAATTACCTGGTACTCCACATACTTGATCATGAAATCTAGAGTAGGACCTACATTGGAATACAGATCTGCAGAATGGAAGCCGTTTTCTCTGTAATATCTCAGAACATCATAATTTGCTGAAGTGAAAGGGTAAAAAAAAAATGTACCTGTAAATACAGAACTCTCATTGCTCTAAATATTCATTGGAAGCAAGACAGTCAGGTTGTACAATGTATGCATGTGCCTACTGAAGATGTGATTTGTTGAATGACAATAAAAAGTGATTAAGTGTTTCAGTAGTAGCTATGATAAAAGATCATGGGCATACATGTGGTTGGGTTGGACCCGACTGTATGCATGTGGTTGTTTTTTGTTTTGTTTTTTGTTTTTTTCATCAACTACTACTTTCTACTAAAACACTGAATTACCAGCGTTTATTTACATCAATGTCAGGCAATTTGACAATCTGTTGCATTAAAAAAAAAAAAAAAATCAATTTGACGTAAGAATCATTAATTCAATAAAAAGTGATGTTGTTCAACTTCAACATAGTCAAGTGAGATTGAAGCAACATGCAGTCTTTTACTTCGATGTTTTTCCAGTTGACTTTAGAAGATCATTCCAATCCTGATAGGATTACAATGCTGACATACTGGGAGTACCCAGTTCCACTCCAGAAGCAAATTATGACTTATCCATTGACCAACAGTGTGGCTCTCTCCAATTCAGTGAGCAGATGTCCCTCCTGCATTTTGATGCACAGATAGGTCATTGCAAGTTTTGGAGGAAAAGTGTTCATCTGCTGTACACGTGACATATATTGTGTATGTTCTACTAGTTACTATGAAAGTTTGCGTGCCTCACCAGATGTGTTAGAGTGGTACAGCACACTTTCCTACTCGGCATGCAGGAATTGAATGTTTAAGCATGGAGCTACTGGTTTAAGTTGGCTTGATCTCATCACACATGTTTACACACTGTCCATGTACAATGTATGTACAGTGTTTGGCAGCCACTTGTATACTAATACCGGTACATGTAACACATGCAATCTGTAGGGAATGGAAAACAGCAAAGTTCCTTCCAGGAGCACTCTACCACAGAATCCTTGAACTCAAATTTGGTGGATTTGGTGTACCAGTGTGTACACATATAAAGTGTTAGTGTCAAACATGAGTGTATGTACTGCAACTGTTCTACAATTTCACAAAGTAGGATGTGAAATGTAGGGAAGGCTTATTAGGTATGATCCATACAATTCTCATACAATACATAAAGGGTGTTGTTCCACTGCTGTTACTGGTATACCTTAGGGACTTTCCTTATGAGTCCCACTTGTAGTTGTACTTATTGAGCTACATGGTGTATGTATTGAGCTATGGTCATGATACCGAGATTATTATCTCTTTACTACAAGTTTTGTACAATGTACAGTACTTATATTACGAGTCCCAAACAAGCCCCTTTCTGTAAATGATCCCCTTTCCCTAACAATAGAAATTGTATAAGAGCAGCTATTTTTTTTTTTTTTTTTTTGTACCTCTGCACTGGATATCTTGAAGATCCTGCTACTTAAAGTATGTTGCATTTCATGTAATCATATCAGATATTGCTACAAAATTGATTCTATCTTGTCCAGCTCAAGACTAATTCATTAATGAGGTACATTGTACATGTACACAATGAATCTTACTTATAATAGTTGTATACAGCATAGTATTGGAACCAATTTTCATTGGAAAACCTGTCAGATAGTTGTTTCAGCGCAAAGATAGCATTTATTATAATGTACAATTGTACAAATGAATGTGCATCTTGAGTATTTGTGCTTATTCCTCTGTTGCTACTGGTATTGACTTGTCTTAGTACAATTTGGTTTAATACTGCACTCTAGATTATCGATTGCAGTTCAAGCAAGTGAAATGTATTAGCACCTATGGATAATCATTTCTGGAGATGTGATCTCCAGTTATTCAGGAAGCAGCTGTTGTGTCACTCACAAGTAGATTAATGGCTGAAGATGCACTCTTGCAATGTGAGGAGATGGATGTATTATCGCACTGATGCCCCCATTCATGCTAAAGGCAGATGCTGGATATTGGAGATTTAATTTCTTAAAACAAGATACGCAACAATTATGTTATCACATGATGGTAATATCAGAAAATAGGATTGTACCTTGAAGAGCTTTGGAAAGTAAGAACCAAAGAATGGGTCTTCGTAGTTCTTTGTGATACGCTTTGTTCCAACATGGATTTTTTTTTTTTTTTTTGGGCCAGGAGTTTTAATGATTAATTACTACCAATTTCTTCACATTCATGATCAATAATGAATGTGTGAAATAAAAGAGTTACCTTTGGGTGCGTTCGAGCGCTCTCCTAAAGCAAACTGTACCGTACCGTATCCGCGCCAGAGGAGCGTTCGAACGCTCCTAAAGTGTACCGTACCGTACTGTACCGAGCCAAAAGTGGACCACTTCCCGATGTGCTCCAAAAGCGTACCAAAGCGCACCAAAAGTTTGTTGTAAAGCATGCGCGTATCAAGCGCATACGTCACAATGCAAAAACATCATTCTCTTTGTTCGGGACAGCTGTAAGTAGTTCAAGCGAGAGGTGAATGACATTCTTGCTGTAAACAAGCGTGACCTTTTCTAAAAATAATTCGTGAGGTACGCTTTCTCCACAGAGCGCTCGAACGCACCAAAATTGGCACGGTACGGTACGGTACGCGTTAGTTCAGTTCGCTTTGGTTCGCTTTGGTTCGCTTTAGAGCGCTCGAACGCACCCACAGTTTGAATCAAATTTTCTATAAATATGAGAGGCCATATCTCTCTTCAAGGAATAATGATGACAGTGTGTAATAGACAAAACATGAAGGGAAGGCTATCTATTTCCTGTATTGCTGGTCACATTTTGTATCAAAAGTTTTTTTTGTGTGTGTGTGTTCTTTTGTTTTGTTTTTTTTGGCTTATCACTTCTCTGTTTGAAACTCTGAATGATGTGTCTGTATCATCAATCAGCACAGACAAAGAGCACCATAATTGATGCAAACAATGCAGTGTTGTATTTACCAAGAATGTAATAACCTATCAAATTGTGACACATTCATTACTGTTGGTATAACAGCCACAAGTATATTAAACAGGAAAATCACAAGTGTGAGTATGGCATGCAGCCTTTTGTGCAGTACTTACTGGTCGGAAGCAGTTCAGTGAAGTCATCTTTGTTCCGTAAAGTGCCGGTTAGTCCACAGTATGAATTCCAGAAATTTCACTCATTAAAGGGAGTCCAGAACTTTGTCGATCCTGGAAGAAAAACAAAAGTTAGAATACTTTCTCAGAAATAAAGCAACACCCAAGTGACAAAATCCTCCGATTGATAGTGTTTGATGCCTTCCTACCCTCGTTCAAGCCACCACCGAGATGACACTGATGAGGAATGGCCGAGTGAATGTGAAATTGACTCCAAGAGATACGAGATGAGCGGTGTAGCGGTCAAGCCCCCGGCTGTCGGATTTCTAGAGAAAACAAGTGATGAAGCTCCCCTCTCGGATCACCAGCCTGAGCTAATGAGCAGAGAGGTAGACGGGTGGTGCGAGTGGAAAAGCACTTGTCTCGAGTTCCCGAGATTTGACTGCATATTAGATAGATTGGTGGCGATGTGCAGCAGCTTTGCAAATATGCCTCAATCTCCATAAGCGCCGCCCGTACGTGATAGTGTTTGTGGCAAGTGGGCCGGATTATCGAGACGGCAAACTTCTTTTTTTTTTGGGGGGGGGGGGGGAGAGCTGGAACTTGACTGCAGTCTTGACAAGCACCACATTTTGATCTGCAGGAATTTTTTACACTGGGGAAATGCTTAATTATTCTTGCACATGAACTCCATGTACACATACATAAACAGAAATATGATTTTTATGACTCATCATAGCACCTATATTTCCTACTGCCATAACATTTTCTCTTATGATTTTCTTTTAAATCACTTAGGAAGATGAAATGAATAGCAGTTTTGATGAACACATAGGAAGTAGCATAATTAGTTACCACATAATCCTGTAAGACTGCCTACAAAAAAAGAGTGTCAGAAGTGTTCAATCAAATTAAATGAAAATAGATTGTTCATAAAAAGAGAACCATCTTATTCAATCATACATGTATTCAGACTGAATCACCACAGTTTTGATTCCAAGTAATGTAAAACCAGCCACTTTCTGCAGGGCTGGATGTGATCTGGGGGGGGGGGGGGAAAGAAAGAACCCTCCTCTTATCGCTAAAACCATTTTGCAAGGGAAGCATCAACCTAAAGCCGGTAAGCCCTATAATGCATCCCAGCGTGTTGTCGATGTCATGTGACTTCTTGAGTGGAGTCGGGGCGGAGGAGGGTGACACTAATTGGGTTTGTGAAAATGAACCGTGAGGGATGACAAATTAGAGGAGCATGTGTCAGGGACTCAAGAGATCCGCCCAGGTACTCAGAACATGGATGTACAATGTACAACAGTGTGTATAATGATGTATGAAGGTGAAGAAAGTCAGGCAGTGACATGAGGGCCTATACTGTCTATTGAATCACTTTTCCTTTGCTTTTTCTGGATGGAATAGGTATTATACATCAAGCTCCATCTGTCCACAAATCTTTACATTGAGTACATCAAGATGTATTCAGCAGGGTTCAATATTTCCACTTATTAATTTGCATATTTTGTTAACTATAGTGTCAAATTGCTGTCTGTTTGATCTAAACCATACTGTATAATGGTTTTGCAATATCCATGTACAGAATGTAAGTACAGTGTATAATTCAAATAAACATGTCTGATATCGTAGGCCCCACTACAGAGTAGCATACATACCGGTAGTTAGTGCACAAAATATAATTACTAAATTGTGTCTGTCACAGAGATCACATTTCATGAAGGAGACGGAGATGATAAAGAAATAATGACAGTTTACAATCAATTGAATTCAGAATCACTTGAAATACATTCAGCATGAAACATATAGTATTTGAACAGTAACTAACTTTTTTTTTTCCTTTGCTTATGGTATTCAGAAGTAAACTTGTTTAATTAGTTAACTGGTATCATTTCCCTAATATGCTGAAATCTACTATGCCCCATGACAGGTGCAATGCACCCACTGCATACCTCTGGCTAGTTCATTGCCACATTCCATGCATAGCAGTGGTTGGTTGCTGGACTAGTCTCTCCTCAAGGAGTTCTCTTCTTATTCTAATCCAAATGCTGAGTAAGACTTCAACCAGTACTGTATTTTGCATTCATTGCTATATTTTGCAAGCCAACTGTACTCTTATTTTTATGAATTAATTTTACTGCTGGTTGTTTTAGAAATTTGAAATCATGATGTACTTATTAAGCCAAAGTTATTGAAAATCTAAAAATTCATCTGCTGGAGGGATCATTTCATAGAGTTTAAACTCGTGTCCTTGAGTAAAGCCACATGTAGACATGTCAAGTAAATCCATGCTTCACACATTCACAGTATATGTGAGACGTGTAGTGAATTTGGGTCAAAATATGGTTCAAAGAGTGGATTGTGTGTGTATGCGTGTTTGTAAAAATGTGTGTGTGTGTGTGTGTGTGTGTGTGTGTGTGCTTTAGACTGTTTCCAAATTACAGTATGTCTGTGATCTACATGTACATGTATGGTTGATGTCAGCATAGGTTGCATCAGTAACCTGTGCCAAAGTGTTTCAGTTTATTCAATTCATGAAATTCTTGTTCCTGTGTAGATGTACGAAGTGAATGCAAGCTTTAAAGGGAAATGTCAATCTGTCTTTTGTCTCATCTAATGCAGCTACCCTGGAGTTTGAAGGGTACGACGAGTGGAGAATATATGGCATCAAGAAGCTACAAAGCCATGCTGTTTGGATACGGGACCCCAGTGACTTGACTCGGGGTCCCAGAGCTGATGTTTGAAGAAGAACTTCACTCTACTGAATGGAGTCAGGATGCCGTCAGGAACCCCAGGGGATGATTCTCACAGCAGCTACCTGGTATATGCTTCCAGGCAATTCAGGAATTGTACCAGTAAGTATTTTGGGTATTTATGGTTATCTTTTCCACATAGGTTCTAGTAAATTTGCATTTCTAGTGTATGTTGTCTGAGAAGGAAAGTACTACAGTGAAGAATTTAGGGCGAGATGAATTTGAAGTTCGTCTCTAATGCATCTAGATGCTCACTTCAGAATTAGATTTCTTACGAATGAGCGTGGTGTATGTGCTTGTGTATGCATTTCAACATTAGAAATTTATTTAGTGTACACCAGATGTTGTCATGTCAGGCAAGCCTTTTGATTGTCCAAACCAAGTCCTTTCATAAAGGTAACTACAACCCATGTACATGTATGTATTTGATAAAGGTTTTTAAGTGGTGTACTGTGAATTTCTGTGGTGGCAACAGACTGAATATACTATGAATGCACAGTGACAATTCTATTGTATGGGAGAAGTGACTACAGAGAATAAATCAAGGTAGTGATAGTTTGGTAGAGCTCTGTCCAGCCCAGAAGCAGCTGATCATGGTGACACACTGTACTTGACCATGTGTAGTTCATATCTTCAAGGCAATATCCGAAGTAAGCTCAGCATCTTCTCAAAGGGAAGACAGAACAGAAGAAAGAAGTTTGAGGACTTTTTTGATAGGTTTTGTATACTCTAACTGCTCATATGATTTTCAGTTGTGGTCAGCGACCGAATATATTTATGAATGACAATGTCCGTAGATGCAATGAAATCCCTTGATTGCCCAATGATGTGAACATAATGCTTGAGGCTAGCCGGTCATTTTCATAGCAGAGTCTTCTTCTTCCATCTCATTTCTGTCTCTAAGATGTCCTTTATTCTCCTAAATACTTTTGTGTCCTTTGTTCTGTCTCTCGCAACTTTCTCGACTTCGTTGTGATTTTGGCCAATTGGCAGCCGCTGATTGTTCAGATTATGAGAGCTGAGGGCATGCAGTGGTCTGCGTAGTGACAGTGATGTAATGATGTCATTTCCTACTTCTGTTCCCATGAATAATAGAGGAACAACATGAATGCTCATCAGGCTCATATTCACTTGCATGTATTTGGTGAAATGTATATTATGATAAAAGAAAATTCATTTCTTGTAGCTGGGTGCATGATGGTCTTTAAAACCTCAAATGCATTTTTTGTTTCATGTGATAATGTACCACCCTGTGGTGACACAGTTTGGAAAAAAAAAAAAGAAAGAAAAAGATTTGAAGTAATGTAATCTCCACATCACCTTTTGGGGACTGCGATTTCATCATGTTATTGACATGTGTATTCATACAGGTTGCCGGGGATGACGACAGAAGAGATGGACTGGACAACTACAATTGTAGCAAGACCTCAAAACCAGGTAGGATTGTAAATTTTTGATGTGCTATAGAATTATTCAGATATTATTTCTTAAAATATTTATGCTGATTTTTTGCTCATTGTCTCTGAGTGATGTAACAGAAATTTCAGCTTTGTGTTGTGGTACACTTCGTGTTTTGTAAAAATTTGTTCTCACCATCTACTGTATACGCCAAATATTTCGCGAGGTTTTTATTTTTGCGAATTTCGCGAGTCGGGTGCTATTCGCGAATTTAAAGACATGCAAAAATATTGACTGTGATCCTGATGTGAATGTGACGTACGTGTGTACACTTCTCTGTTCAGTACAGGACTCCATGATCGCGAATTTAACCACTCGCAAAATTGTCGGGAATTTCCGATTCGCGAAAATTTGGACTTGAGAAAATATATGGCGTATACAGTATATCCTCCAAGTGGAGATGGTTCCTATTTAAAAACAAATTAACAAACCAAAATAAAGTGGACAAACAATCCACCCTCGTGCATTGCCATTTTCTGACAAATTAATGTTAATAGCATCCTGTTTGTTGTAAACTACAATTTCCTCAAAAAGAGATTGCACCTATACAGTGTTTCCACAAGATTTGACTTCCAATTTTATGCTGTGTTTGATGTTGCCTGAATATGCCAAATGTGGGGTTGTGAAACATCACCTGCCAAATTCAGCGATTTGCCCACTTGTAATGTCTGTCTATAATGTAATTTGCTGACCAGTCATTGTGCCCGATGATGAGAGAACTATGCTTGAGGCAAGCCGATCATTCTTGCAGCACTTTCTCTCTAGTCTTCCATCTTGTTTTCAATATTTCTCTTTCTCCATTGTCTTCATATATCACTTGGACTCAATGTCTGCCTCTTCTTTTGTGCTGTGAGTTTGGTCATTGAGCAGCCACTGATTGTTCAGATTATGAGAGCTGAGGGCACATAATACCTGTACATTAAAAAGAATGATGTAGACCCTTCTGATTATGACACAATAAGACTAACATGAAATTTGAGAATCACAAGTGAAATTTGCCATAGCCAAGTATGGTCTGTAGTTATACTGATCTGTCTTTTATATCCATGGCATATAATCAAGGATGTAATGTGTTTAACTTTCAGTCTGGTTTTGTCTCTATCTGTGTTGGTCAGATTTATATGTCAGAGGTTGATCGCCTTCAAACTGTTCTGGGAACCTTGCAGCTGAGAATTTGCCGTCCTACGCAGATGCATGTCTTGGTAAGTTGAAATAAGGTGAATAGTATTAGTTACCGTTTAAGGGGAAGGGAAAATGTGAGAGTGCAGTGGTAAATCCATGAATTATGCTTTTATGTGATATTTTTGTGTTCATTTCTGGAAAGATGACTTGCCAAGAACCTGTACCTCAAGGTGTAATTCACATTTTATGATAGAAAAATTAGAGAGCAGGAGGGAGGGTGGGGTGAGGTTCTTTATCATTGATAAGTAAACAAGTAATGCCAACCCTGGTGTTTGTAAAGGTTTACTGTCATTGTTTATCGAGGTTATAGTGTAAAGAAAGTGAAATCAAGTGCAAGTAAAGTCGGTCCATTCAGTCTAATAGTCAAATCAAATCAAATGGAATCAAAACAGAACTGTTAAATAAATTTTAAAAAAATTAAAAGACTTGGAATGTGCCCTATGATGACAAACAGATGCCTTATTCTGCTACTGGTGTGCAGCCATCCCACCTAAATCTTGTCTACCACTGCTCCATTCCATTCAGTCCTCCTCCTCCTCTTCCTCCTCCTCCTCCTCCTCCTCCTCTGCACTCTCTTCCACTACCCCTATCTTCTCTTTGTATTCCTTTTCTCTGGGATGTCTGCAGTTTGGGCCAGACTGCTGAAAAATCTTATGTCTGAGGGCATGGCATGAAGTTGCACATTTATTGCTTTCAGTTGATCATAGACTCAATTTCACTTCCCCCCCCCCTTCAAAAAAAAAAAAAAAGCTTGATATCGCGTGTGACTCTCGGCACTGGCCTATTCACATTGAATGAAATGATTTGTTTGCAGTTTTGCGAACTGTTATTTGACAAGATGTAAAGTGAATGTTTCTCAGTAAACTATTTGTTTGTGCATAATGTTTGAAAATTTTGAACTAGCGGCAGCTGTAGGCAAACCATCTTGTTTTACTTCCCCACCCTTTTTCATGTTAGAATTTTGGCAGTGTGAATATATGGAATTAAATTGTGCATTCTGCATGCATATTATGGACTTGTGCCACCATTGTGCAAAATATTCAATTCTAAGTGGCTAAAATGGAGTTTATAACATTGTTACATGTTCCTGTGTACTCTGCTGTTTGACTCCACAGATTGCGAGGGCTGTGTTCGACACTGGCCGAATGTGCTTTATTTGAATCGTGCTGCAGAGGAACTTTGGAAGCAGTGGATGCCTTTTAGCTCCTGCTTTTGTGGGGGATGGACAAGAGGATCGTATTCATGAAACAGTTTCACTAGCAGTATAAGACCATAGGCATAGCATTGATGGTGTCATCTTTCTCTTATGATAAGAACATGTTTGGGTGAACAGAGAGTATGTTGATATGAAACCAAGACAGGGATGTCATTTCTCACAATAATTTACATCCTCTGATGGATATTTACCTCCGCCAGGGGAGGAGGTTATTTTTTCTTTGGTGTTGGTTTGTTTGTTTGTCCATGTGCAAAATAACTCAAGAAGTTGTGAACCAATTTCGATGAAACTTACAGGAAAGGTTGAGAATGACACAAATAACACATGACTACATTTTGGTAGTGATCCGGGAATTTTTATAGATTTTATGAAGGATTTTCAATATTTTGGCAGGTAGGGTCAATGAACTTTGAGGTTTTCATGCACACACTTAAGTGCGTGCTCTAGTTTCTGCTGAGGCGAGGTGCGCCGCACAGCCGGAAGTTGATGACGTACAAAAGGCTTCTATATAAGGAAATCGCGCGACTTTCAGCATGCATACGTATGGGTGGAAATCACTGATCTCTATGGAAGAACAAGATCAGTGGTGGAAATGAGCTGTATGCTTGGCGGAGGTCTGTGCTCTCAGAGTGCTTCTCTAGTTGTACATATCTCTGCTTTGGAGATTGATGCAGCAATATTTGTTGCCTCTACCTGCCTCTATACCACATATATACAATTTACTGCTCTTGTACTGAGAAATGTGGTCATGATTGTCAAAGGACTGTGGTAGCCAAGTAAAAGTTTACTCAGAGCTGTGCAGAAGTTGCTAGAGGACAGAGGATGATCAATAAAGGTTTCCCAACATGAATATACTGTGAAACCTAGTTGCTTTAATTCAGAGTAAAATGTCTTCTGTATTTGTAGTGACTGTGTGCTTCTTGCTGTGTCATTAATCAACAAAAAAACTGGAAGAGAACAAACCTGAAATCGACTGACTGAACAGAAGAAAGAGTTAAAATAAACAACAAACAGTCACACACACACACACACACACACACACACACACACACACAGATGATGTACTGACACTGCCTAGGCATCTGCATTTGATGACATAAATGGTACCCTGGGGTACCAGAAAAAAATCGGCCATTTTGTTGAATTATTTATTTTTTTTTTAGGGCTGTACCCTGGGTTACCAAAAAGTGGGAAATTAATTTTTTTGTGTGTGATTAATTCTTCAACATTCAATTATGGCCATTGTTCTTGTAAAAAAAACCCTCTTCATCCTGTAGTTTTCTCAATTAATCCCTGAGCCAGCAGGGTCATAATAATGCCATCTGCCTCCGCCTTATCCCCGGCGTCACTGGCCTTCTGAAACACCTCCAGAACATCGGCGGCCACTTCCTTCCCCAACTTCCGAGTGGCGCGAAGCCTCGCGTTTTCTAGCCTCTCCTCTCTGGAAATTTTCCTTCTTTTCCGGCCCTTTCCTTTCAGTGCGGCATAGCCCCCATCACCTGCTGGCATTTTTGCAGCTTGATCCTAATTGATTCAATATTGAATCAACTTTCTTGAAGCAAACCCTAGCCACACATCAGTTTCAATCGGCATGTATTGTACAACACATTCATGTAATCAGCAACATGACATGTAAGTTACGTGATTTCAGTGCAAATTGTCCTCTGCATCACCTTATCTGCACTGGATATATTAGCATATGCAGTGTACTGAACTATCCAGGCTTACTTCTAATGCAGAAGTCTGCAGTCTTTATCACTGTCATTGTAAAAATTGATGAAAAGGTCCATAACATCTGTACCTTTGCACTGGATATATTTGCATATCGTCTGTTGAGAATGAGAAGGGCGTTAAGTGGTCGTGAACACTATGGGTTTAAGGGCAACTTAACACCCTTATCATTCTCAGCCGAAGATATGCAGTGTACTGAACTATCCAGGCTTACTTCTAATGCAGAAGTCTGCAGTCTTTATCACTGTTATTGTAAAAATTGATGAAAAGGTCCATAACATCTGTACCTTTGCACCCCACTTGGGCGAGGTTGGCTATTCCTTTCATTTGTTAATATTATTTCTCATATCCATAATCTGAGCTGCGGTTTACAAAATTGTGTTCCCCTCATTTACAGGGCCAGCAGGGAAAAAAGGGGTTTATTTCTTGTGTTCCCCTCTTGTACAAAAGCCTAAAAGATTAGCATGTTAAGAAAGGGGAATACAGCTGTACATGTATATGTATAGCATCCGGGCACTTGAGCACTCTGTGATGAAAGGTTGCAGTTGGTGAGAGTTTCGCGACTGAAGACAATTTCCGTTACGTGAACGGAAGACAATCGTTGCAGCTGCCTTCTGTGTGTAAGCTTGTGTGAGACTATGTGCACTGTATTGGTGTGCCACTTGCCTGAGTTGTATTAAGTGCATGCATGGTATGGATGCAGTGCAGTGGTGTAGAGCTCAAGCTGGCACTAAGAGAGGCGTTGTTATTGGGAAGTTGTAAAATGTTTACATTGTGCTAATTTCTATGACTGCTCAAGATGCCTAATATGGTTAATAATAATGATATGGACTGGCTACTTGAGGGGGATACTTGGTACACGATTCAACATCCATTGTCCTCACTAGAATTGTATTGCCCTCACTAGAATTGTATTGCCCTCATCTTCAACTCAGGCAAAATAATGTACAATTCTACTTGAGGAAACTAGTACAAGTGTATCCCCCTTTCATGGCCAGTCCATATTGCATTATTACTAGAAATGAAATATTTTGCTACAGAAAGTACAATAATCACAACATTTATTTCTCTAAGCCAACATCACATTTATTTGCAAATGTCAAAAGGCAATTCAAATTGTTTCAACACAGATTACACAGACATTTCAAAATGCCAACAAAAAAGTATCTGTACATGTCAATCTATTGGTACACAAAGTTTACTCTACCTAATATGAGGTAAGTGCCCACCATTTGTAATAAACAAATCAGTATATGAGGAATAATGGTCACTGCTACAAGTGATGCTGAAAATGCATGTAAAAGGTGGGAGGTGAGACTCCATTTTTCTTTCTCAACTGAAATTGTACAAAAATAAGACATGACAAATGTAATAATCGTCATAAGGAGCATTTTCGCTATAATTCTGTCACCACATGTGACACATGAAGCTACATGGCACTCTTGTTCCAACAAACTCCTTGATAGCAACATTTCAAAGTAGCAAAGTGAGAAAGTTCAGGTCCTACAGTTCAGCCAGCGATCAAGTTACCCCTAGATCGCGATCACGGGCGATCAGTGATCGCATACGCGATCAATTGATTGTATGCAATTCGGCATACAATCAATTGATTGCGACATATCGCGTATGCGATGACTGATCGCCCGTGATCGCGATCTAGGGGGAACTTGATCGCTGGCTGAACTGTATATATTATATTTGAGATCCACTGTGGCACACTACAGTCCCTTACAATAAAGATGGTCGCATGGAAATTCCTGTTTTAACAAAGTTATGTCACAAGCTTGGTGGATAGATAAAAAATTTAAGAAATGCATTTCATTATTACAGCAGACATCAGTCTAATAACTGCAATACAGAAATGACTTGTCGAGTGTTCATGTGGTATATAGCGTTTTCTATGGATGTACCGTATCCCCACAGAACTAAGTACATGAAATGCACATCCTATGAAACCTTGCACACGGGTACATACATATTATACATATGTACTAGGTTTTGTGCCCTTTCTCTATACATGTTGTATCTTTTGGGGCACTCTTCATGTGACATTGTAGTATGTACCCCTTTACATTGCATGCTTTCAATTTTGCACTTGGTAAAAATCTTAAGCATTTTCATCTTTATTTTTGTCCGGTGGCTCATTTAAAAAAAAAGTTCAAAACACCAAAATAAAGCATAGATCCAACAGACTTCGTTACCAGTTGTATTTCAGGAGCACCCTGTTGTGTGAAAAAAAAAAAGGCTATCTAACAATTTGCTACAAGTGTTTCAACCTAAATTGACATACTTCTGAGGTCTTGTCATTACATGACACAGTAAGTACATTTTGTTTGTTGTTTCTTTCCTAACACCAACACAGAAATCATACACAAAAAGTAAATCTAACCATCTACTATAAGTACTTCCTGCTACAAGCGAACCCTGTTGTAGCGAGACAACTGGGACAAGAATTTTCTTTCTACATGTACTACAATTTCCCTTTAATAACAAAGCAAGGGAACAGGGGAAATGATGACAGTTTTACTGGACAAATCCTCTAGTTCAAATGAAATCTTATTGTATCCATGTTTGTTATAATCAGTATCGCCTGTACATGTGACCCGTCTAACCCTCTGCCCTTGATAAATTAATGCCCTACATGTGATTTAATCAGGTGGGCAGTTAAGACATAAAGACGCACCTTTTCAAAGCAAACAGTAAATACAGTCAAGCTTCATTTTATGTGTTTTACCTTCTTTTTTAGACTAAATGTGTGTCATTATAACAATGGGGTCAATTCTGTTACAATTCATGGTACATTTTGGTCAGGTTTGAGCCATGACAGCAAATCAACATTAAAGTGCTACTGCACTTCCTCTACTAGTATCTTCCATGATGACACAAAGGTAGAAATTATATTACAGTATGTGCATTATTTTACAAGTTCCTTCCCCCTTCAGTCCTCACATGATTCAAATATTTAACTTTCTCCGGATTTCCCACTCAAAAGGATCCCTTTTAATTTCTAGTATGCATTTTGTTTGTTTGTTTTTTATATAACACAAATTCCACATATTCCTGCATTGCATAACAACAATACAGCTCATCCTGTGAATGTAACTGTGCCTTTCCAATGCGAAAATGCTCAGCAAGCAAAAAGTAAGCATTTCGTACTTTCCATAAGAATACAATCACACACTTACCAAAATGTCTCAAATATTCCCATCACAATTTCTGTATTACAATTATCTTCACATCAATCCTGGTATCTCCTTGAATATCAAAACTAGGTTAGCAAGCCAATAAATTACGTAATGAAGTGGATCTGTAAATGTAGTGTCTTGGAATGTCAATTCAATGTCCAGTTCCAGCCCAGCTCCAGTGTACAGTTTGACACACTCGGTCACTACAATACTGACCAACACACAAGTAACCCTCACTGTAGATTAGATGTCATTAATGTCAATAGCGATATTTTTTTCCCAAACTGGCTTGAAAATGGGGATAGCGATATTGTTGATAAACCAGCGAGTAAACTAGATCCCAATAAGTACTGTATGCACACCATACATTTTGTGAGGTATTTATTTTTGTGAATTTCACCAGTTGGGTGCTAATCAGGAATTTACTCGTAACCACTCACAAAATTGTCGAGAAGTTCCAATACATGAAAGTTAAACTTTCTAAATATATGGCATATCACATGCAATAACTTATAGCAGCTTTTATTACTTAACATTTGAATAAACCTTGTAGCCAACTAGCACATGTTTACTTCATTATGGCCACGGATTACAAGATTTGCCTGCAGTTAGAAGCACATTTGTTTATGTTTGGTTTTTTTTCTGACTTTGAGTCTATTGTTACATTCCTGATTACACCATATGCAAAAGTGTAACATCCCAAGGAAAAATGTGACATAAAATCCAGAACAAGCAGATAACAAGCACAAACATACATTGGCACTATTACCTGTGCAAATGCAGCGGCACTTGACCTTGTGCACTATTTCCGTAACACCTGGGTGCCAGAGAGCACAAATCATACTTAAAAACAAAACAAGAATGAAAAAATCATGAAATTTGTAGGTCAACTTCAGACACCAAAAAGTCAATGTAAGACTTCTTTCAGGGAATTATGTTCTTACTGTTCCTGACAATGTAAATAATACACCCTTCCTGTACAAAGTCATTTGCAAGGTTATTTAGAAGCACAGAAGTTACAACAACTTGGCAAATGACAGGAAAGGACGCTCTAAAGAGCCACGGCCCCACGCGGATCGTCTCGTACCTGATGTGCAGGATGGCGGTGGGGAGACCTAGGGGGCTCAGGACATGGAGAGCCGGTCCAGGACCTTCCTGTAGTCCTCCAGGAGGAGTTGGTACCACTTCTCCAGGGTCTCGTGGCGCTCCGCCAGGCTGGTCCCTTCCTCGGCGGCAGACAGCTCCTCTGGCTTCAGCACCTTCTTCAGTTTCTCATAGTCGGATTTCTGCTTCTGTGGGGCCAGAGCAGATGAGCAAGAAAAGAGAAAACAAAGGGAGATATCAGAGAGATTATGGCAATTAGACCTGTCACCTCAGACAAGACATGTCAGTTAATGCTTTTTTACTCGCTGCACATCAAAGGGAAAAGAAAAAGATAATGGTACATACTGGTAGACTAACCACCTCATCACAACACTGTGCTTTATGATGATAAATACAACCAATCCTAGTATGTCTTAAATTTCATCGCACCACAAATATGATGGAATACTAAACATGAAATTTCCCTACAAATATCAGTGGCAAAAAAAAAACATTTCCTGTGTCACACAAATTATGGGACACCATGTTCGTACAAGTAATAAATGTCTGCAGAGTTCACAAAAGTTTGAACATTTTTCTAAAGTCATCTACGTTACCATGGTGACTAACCTGGAAGGGAATGTTCAGTCTCTTTTTGACATCCAGTCGGTAGGTTCGGGCCTCATCCTTGTTGCTGTAGTCTGTTATCCGCAGTCTGAGGATTTCGTACACCCTCCGCACTTGTTTCTGTCATAAAATCCAAGAAAGAGTGTATGTATTTACAGGGATTGTGAAATATTCATGTTTTTATGTAGCAATTTCCAACACATTGTTGTGGCCACAACGCTTCACAACTTATGCCTTTTTGATATACCCTTTCTCAATGATATTATATTTCTCTCAAAATAGTGAAGCATAGTTAAGTGCGCTTTAATATTTTCTTATCAAACACAGGTGTGAACCTGCGTGAAACCTGTAATTCAGTCACTTGTACTTCACAGCTACTGTAAAACAAGAAAAAATAATGTGAATAGTGGCACAGAGTTTTTGTGAATTGGAGCCAACAGCCTTTTTTTGCAGCATGAAACTTTCATGAACCGTCACTGGCATTCTATGCATTGTGTAGATTAATATTTTGTGTGCATTTTACTTTAGAGAATCTTAGCTCCTTGTGAAATTCGCGAAAGTTTTGTGCAGACAAAAATGTATGGTTTTATAGTGTTTCTGTGTGTGTGTGTGTGTGTGGGTGTGTGTGTTTGTAAGATTAAATTGACTGATCCCTGAATCCAGATTGGAATTATGTGATGTATGAAAACGGAGCACAAGTTGGTACATATGCCAGAATCTGATGTCCTAAAATATTTCTGCTACGACTCAAATTGTTCACGTAATGCAAGGAACTTCTGGTCACATATTTTTTTTTTCTAAATTCTTTATCTACAACATTTTGCTTTCAAATTATTTCCAGGCATGCTGTTGAAATTTGGTTTTCATTTCTGTGAATAGGTTGATCACAAATGACACGGTTGATCAGAACTTCTCCAGTTAACACAAAAATGTGGCCAGTGTATTTTTCTAAAACTCAGCAAAGAAAAATTTCAATGTTAGCATCACAACAGACAATGTAAAGGGCACGAAACAAGGTGTGAATGGGACGATCTTTTAAATCAACAAAGAAAAACATTATAAAATCTTCCAAGATTTAGTTCTACCCACTGATTCTGAGCTGTTTACACTACCTTATTGAGTTTCAGTTTCTCCTGTGCTTCTTTCTTCATGTCTTCACTGAAACCCTTGACAAGGTTGGGGGTAGCAAACGCAGACAGCTGTGTGCATTCCATGCAGTCGATGTAATCTCTCAACCTCACAAAGTCATCCGATGGGTCTTCCACTGATTAAAACCAAAGATTTTGAGAAAAAAAAAGTCAGTCTTTCTAAAACACAATCTGCATTTGTTTATAAAGTTTCCAAACGCACACTACTTTCTTTATTAAATGCAATAAAATTTTCAACTGTGCGACATTACCACTTTCTACCATAAGAGAAACAAGTCTTTGTTCACCACTTTGACAATGATTGCATCATATTAAAATGACATGAGCCTTCTCAAAGGATATGTGCAAATGGCATACATGGTGCTTTTTCACAGTGACAAAATACCCCTTGATCATGATTTCTATCAGTACTCTTCTGCGTAAATCAATTCAAAATCTATTCACAGCAACAAAATATCAACTGACCATGATCTATAACAGTACTCTTCTGCATAAATCAATTCAAAATCTTTATATTGACAGAAAAAACATCTTCCTCTGGATATTTAGTACTTCTTTGAGGTAACACAACTATGAGTCACTTACTTGTTCTTCACGGGACAGTATGCAAAATTATGCCTGCACACACCATATACTTTGCGAATCATGTGATATTTGTAAAACCGTTTGTTAGCATAATGACATTGTTCATGCATCTCTTGATAGTTACAGCATAATTTTTTACAAATGTGGTATGTTGGTGTACTTATTTCAGCATTTGACCATCACCATACAGCTCAGAAAAGTTAAACAATTTCTGAAATTTTGCCACAATGTTACTGTAAATACTGTAAAACCAAAAACATTCACGGCATGCAACTTTCACAAATTGCAGCCAAAGGCCTTTCTCGCGGCATGACACTTTCACGATTTGCCACTCGCATTCAATGCACTGTGTAGACAAACACTTTCACAAATCTTGGCTCCTCACAAAATTTGTGAAAGTTTCAAGGACACAAAAATTTGACAGTAGAGCCTATTACAGCAATCCTTACCTGTTATGTCTAGGACAATGGGATCTTTCCTGAAGTCTCTGTACATGGTCTGAAGCAACTGAGCTCCATGACCTCTCCTCTGGAAGGGAGGCAGGATCAGAACTTGACTGGAAGAAAAATAAAAATACCATGGTAAAGAACAAGACATCACTAAAATTAACCAACATACATGACTTAAGATTCAGCATGAACATTTTAGTGATGTCTTGTTCTATATTATTCATATTATATAATTCTACAAATAAAAAAAAATCACATTTGACATATTGTAATTCTATCTGGGGGAATACATATTCTTCCCACTTGCAAAAGTTGATAGTTTTACAAAAGAAGGCTATACGTAACTGCACTGGCTCTACATATCAAGCGCCTACATCTGAATTATTCAAGTCATTGAAAACTCTGAAGTTAATAGATATAAATAAGATGCAAATTGCCTCGTTGATGCAACGTTATCATTCACAAACTCTCCCTCCGTATTTTATGAATATGTTCATGATTAATGCTGATGTTCACACTCATTATACTAGATCATGTTACCAGATTCACCGATGGTCTTCCTCAAATGATAGGTCCAAATATTCATTACGGTATACTGGACCTGTATTGTGGAATGATTTGAACGTGAACTATGTTTTTAATGTACAATTTAATAATATTTTTAACTAGAAATGTCGCTTTGGCGACTGGTATGCCTCCGCCATAATGCATGATTTTCCCAATAGGTCTAGATAGTACATGTGGACAATGTGTGATTACATTTTCACAAAATTGGCAAAATATTGAAATGACAAGTTTGTCACATAGGTGTTGAATGTTCACCTTCCTTGACCTAGGTTTAATTGGATGAATAGGAGAGCATTTATTTAGGGATTTAAGGACTTTAACTTGACTTTGACCCATTCATACATTTAGGCATTGAGTAATTTTCAAGGTACAGGTGTGGAGAAAAAGTGCAATTTCTGAATTGAATAGTAAATTGTTACCATTTTCATCTGGCCCTTGACCCTAAAATTCATAAGATAATCACTTTCAAGTAGAACATGCATAATATGTACTAAGTTTCAAGATAACTTGAGCCACTTCGAGATATGGAGGAAAAAGTTAGTTCAGCACTTTCACTTGATCTTTGACCTTTTGACCTTTGAGGCAAAAAAAGAAGAAAAAAAAAAACTTTCCAGAGAATTTCTATTAGGTTACACATGCATACACCAAGTGTAAAAAAATAATAACCCTGCTGGCATTGCATTTCATGAGGGAAATAGTAAAATTTTGAAGTGTTGCACTTGACCTTTGACCCCTGACCTTTGACCCCATGAACCCTACATTCTCTAGATAATCACTTCCAGTCAGTACATGTATATACTATGTTCCATGAAGATACCTTGAACAATTTTCCAAGGCACGGAGAAAAAAAAGAAGTTTTGATATTTTTACTTGACCTTTTGACCTTTGACCTTTGAACTCATGACCCAAACTTTCACCAGAGAATCTTAATTGGGTAATACATGTATACACTAAGTTTCAAGAAAATATCTTCAGGCATTCAATAGATATGGCGAAAATAGTGAAATTTCATGTATTTGACCCTGACCTTTTGACCTTTGACCTCATGACGCAAACTTTCAACAGAGAATCTTAATTGGGTAATACATGTATACACTAAGTTTCAAGAAAATATCTTCAGGCATTCAATAGATATGGTGGAAATAGTGAAATTTTATGTATTTGACCTTTGACCTTGAGCATGTGCACCCAAAAGTTGATAGGCACAACTTCACCCCCTAATACACATACATGGCAAGTTTCATTAGGATACCTCAACAGGTTTTGATAGTTACCTTGTCCACAAAATTTATTACGGACGGACGGAAGGACGGACGGACGGACGGACGGAAGGACGGACAGACGCACGGACGGAAGGACGGACGGACGGACGGAAGGACGGACAGACGCACGGACGGAAGGAAGGACGGACGGACGGACGGACGGACGGACAACCCGAAAACATAATGCCTCCGGCACCACTTCGTGGCGGAGGCATAAAAAAACAGTATAAAAAGATTCTTCTGAGTTTATACTGAAGTTCTATGTGAAAGTATTGGTTTTAGATTTTGGGTGATATCCTTATCTATCTTGACCATGTTAATTTGTCTGTTTGTTTGTTTCTGTATTCTTTTGCTTGTTTTCTCAGTTCAAATTTGTTTCTATATTATTAGGTATGCACCGTCTTACAAGCCATTTAAAGGCTTTCTTATGTGCATTCCATTTTTCATCATTACAGTTGTGTACTTTGTGCTGATTTGTATAGCATATGAATCTAATAATACCTTATGTTCACGTAGTCTTGATTTTTATATGTCATGTGTTTTTTTTTGTTTTGCTTTTTTTTTTTTAATCCTTGTGGAATGATGGAAATAAACGAAATGAAATGAAATGAAACCATGATTCCGATACATCTTATTCAGAGCCAGATTATTTCAACAATAAAGATGATTAATGTTAACTATGTTACAAATGATGCTGTGAATTTAGACAGAAAAATATTTTGTCTATTTTCCTTTCTACTCTTATTTTTCTTCCATGGTCAAATGATTTGAAAGGCTCGAGATCTGTGTAAATGTATAAAAATTCAATTCACACTCTTTGCTGTATTTCAGTAAAATGGATACAGCTGTACGTCCAGACTGAAAGAACTTCTTATAATATTCAAGAAAAACTTCACTACGTAATTTCTTGTATTTTCCTCAGATTATCTATGCATTAATGTTTTACTTCATACTTCACAGAGGGTTCAAAAATATACAGTATCCACCCATCAGAAATTAATTCTTTACTCATAACAACTTGAGTCTCTCATATCTGAGCTACAGCTTAAGCATTCTCTGCTTTTACAAGAAAACAAAAGAAATATAAATAAAAGGAACTCTCACTGAAAAAAAAAAAAAGAAACACAAAATTCCCAAAAGAATGAATGAAAGAAGAGCTAGTCTACGTGAAAATCAATGTCACAAACCTTATCCTGGGTCTGATTTTGTCAGGGTAGGCATAGTATCTGTACACCGTCGCATAGCCCACTGTGGCATACCTCTTTGATTCATTGTGAGGGTACTTCTCAAATCTGCAAGAAATCAAAGCAGAACCATTAAGCATTACTCAAATTTCTATGTACTAACAAAGCACTTCAAACAGCCGGTTCATTTTTTCACTTTGTCATGTCTTTGCAATTTGTTGGCAGAATCAACACTACAAAATATTCATTTGATGTACAATGTTGTACATGACATGTCCAACAATGCCAAAAATTTTGATTCGGTATGTGCCATAAAAGTCACAACATCTATTGTACTTCAGTTCACAGTATTTTTCTTTTAATACCACAACATTGTCATATTTCCATGCAATCATGTGTATTCAAATGTTTTATTGCAATTGCATTTTTGTTGGAAATGAAATAAGTGAAATGAAATGAAACGCCATGCTGCACAAAGACATCAGGGCATTCAAATTGTTATGGCAAATGTTGGTCAAAAGCACAAATCTAACAAATATCAGGGCACTCAGTATCACTGCCTTCCTGATGGAATTTGGTGACAATCTGAAAAGAATTGATAGAGGGATTCACAGAGGAGAGCTACAAGGGTTAATTTCAACCTACACAGTGTAGTACATCCATTTCTCATCATCTACATCGATGTAGGAGGAAGCGTCCACAAACCACCAGAGGAACGTCTGGAGGTGGGTGTGGAAGTCACGGAATCCCGCCGTGTTGATGCTGCTCTTGTAGATCTCAAAGTGTCGCGTGGTTCCCTGCTCTGCCTCCTCTATGGAGTAGGAGTGGAGAAGCTCTCCCATTGGCTGAAACGAGTCATCGTTGTCCAGCTGAGAGATAAAACGGTCCAGATTCTCCATGGGTTGGATTTCCAGCTTCTCAACAATGGGTTTGAGCACTGGGTCTGCCTGAAATGTCATAATACAGTAGAAAGGAGCATATAATATACTAATAATAGTCGAAAAGGAAAGTTGGGTACACCGCCATTTGTTATTTCACACGTTTGATTTCAAAATATTCCAAAACTCATTATCCTGCTGTTAAATTGTGTCAGCCACAAAAGATTCTTGGAAAGAGCCTTTCAATATATTGCAAGCAAATTCCAAATAGTAGAAGATGAATTTTGAGCCTTTCTGAGAACAATAGTTTAGTTTTCACTTCTCCATTGCTGGCCTTTTCTTAGGCAATGCATAATATTTGAACATTATACATATTCCTATACTGAGCTACAGGTGCTATTTCTTACCTGAACCCCTTCAAACTTTTTGGGGCTGACTTTCTCCTGGAAGGTCTGGTTGATGTATGGTGTGAGCTTCGCTGCTGAGAAGAACAGCTGTACCTTGAGGCCCTTGTATCCAAAAATGGTCTCACTGAAATCAAAGGCACAACACCAAGTTAATTAATTGCAGTGTTTCACATACACACACAGCTTGATACATAATCAGTGATGTTGAGTCAGTGTGTACATGTATAAGTTTGGCTACAACTTGACTGCCCGGGCTTTTACAGATTTCTTTTAAATTTCTTTTATTTTTTTTTTCCCAAATAGTGCAATATAATCACAAAAGTATGCTCCGATAGACTTCTTGATGCATTATGTCTACAGCACAAATCAACCGATTTATCCGAATTTTATCATGATGACTTATGCTCAAATTCACTGTATAATGACAGTAAATGGAACATCAACATCATGAACTTTCATTATTTCTGAATACAAACTTTTATCAAATAAAACCAAGAAATGTGCATAGAAATGCTTATTCATTCAGACAATACCAATGAAAATTAAATAAGTTTGATTTCTATGATTAAACATAATAAATATTTTCATGATCTTTGTGATCATGTTCGTGAGAAGAAAATTCCACAAACTATCATTTTTTTCATAAAAGTACTCACTCCCTCAATTAAAAATGAATTCAATTTTCATAATGCTAAAAAAGTGAATACATGCTGAATTTTCTTTGTATTTTCTTTATATTGTAGTCCATATGTGACGTCGCAAAGTGTTATAGTGTTCTCATCCAGCGGTGGCTGCACAAAAACTTTAAAAATTCATAACTTATGAATGGATTGTCTGACTTTCCTCAAACGTTACTGAAGTGTTCTACTATATAATAGCAATACTGCTGCATTCCCTCAATTCACAGATATTCAAAACTATTATCACAGTGAGCCTGAATAATCATTGATATGTCCTAGGTTAGTAATGGCATTCAGACAGAAAGTGAACAACTTTTGAAGACGTGCATTTTCTTAAAGGGACTGTACAGTACTGTTTGAGGTGAGGATTCAGGTTTAAAACATTTTTTGTGAGATAATGGCCAAGATATGCAAAAAAGCGATCCTAATAGAATTGATAGGCCACAACTTTTATTAGGATCTCTTTGTTTTTCCTTGTTTTTAGATATCTCAGTCATTTCAAAACCAATTTTCATCAAATAAACTTTTGATTCCCCTTAGAATTGCTCTTTAACATTTCATAGAGTGGTTTCTAAATATCTCGCAAAATGTTACAAGTTGAATCCTCACCTCAACCAGTACTGTACAGTCCCCTTAATCTTTTCTATTTGTATACTAGTTTCCGTATATGCCACACATATCACACATGGTGAAGCTTCAAAAAGCAAGGAGTATTTGACAGACTCTGACTGCACATGTCACAGTTTCGTAACCAATACTCACTACCATCCAATAAGTGGCAAATATGTTTCACTATGTGATATATGACAGATGCTCTTTCCATAGCTGAAGGTGCCTGTACTCACTTCTGTCCAAAGATTTGATGTGTGAATTCCGGATGAAATGATGTCTTGTCATCCTCAATGTCTTCTTTTGAACGAACTGCACACGAGGCAGAGCGGGAAAAAGAGTGATCAACGATAAACATCTGTCCAAAGTGTCTCTTTTTAAAAGCTCTTTCTTTTATAGTATTTACTCTGATGAAATTATACATTGTGAAAACAAACTTCATAATCTCCACTTTATCTTTGCTTTACAAATTCATGTGCATGTATTGTACACATTACATGCATGATAAAGGGGAAAAGATGCAAATTACTCATTTTATTTAAACAGCAAGAGACCCAAGGGTCTTGTGCTGAATATTACAAGTTTACCTGCCATGTATTCTTGCTATTATCTAAAAACTTGGCACACATGGGGAGGGGGTGGCTTCGAGGGCCTCCAGGGGGTATGCTCTCCATTTGTCCTAATCGGGCAAAATACCTGCTAAGAACATTTTTACAAACATGTATTTCATACTCCGGCAGTAACACAATTTTACCTGCCAAGTTTGGTGAAAATATAACCATGCATTTTCGAGAAGATGAATACATGAAATTGGGGCAAAATTTGATCCATACCACCCCTACCCCCCACAATCATTAATCAATCTACTTACTCATTTACGACTGGTATACATTAATTTGGTTTATCTCTTCCGTTCAAAGAGAAGAAAATTGATAAAGATTCGTCAACTTGGGGGCTTTGTCTCCCTCATTTTCAAAAAGGTAAAAATGTAAGAAGTTTATGTATCCTGCATGCCACAGGATACATACTGGACATCAGGATATAAATGATTATAATAACTCACTTGAGCCTTTGGCGCAGGTGAGCTACAAAAAGATAGAACTGTCAGTATGGCTCACTCAAATTCTGCCATGAAGAACTGAATATTAATGGAATGGGATGACTTGGGCATAGTTTCTATTTGTGTGTTCGTCAGTGTTTGTGAATAGTGTAGATACATCAGTACAGTAAAAGTACATCTACACTGGAACAGCATACTTACCCAATTTTAATTCGATGACATCACTGGCATTTGAGATAAACTCTTCCAAAGCACTCCGTAAACTGTCCACATTTGCCACTGCACCTATTGAGTCACAAATACGGCAAAATGACACAAAACTTGTTGTGCGATACATTTTAGATGGGATCGGTCCATACAGACTATAGACCTTCTTCTATCTCGCATTAGGGATTAACACTGAAGCTAGAAGCAGAACAAACTGAATGTAGGGGTTCTACATCTAATCTTAGAATTCCCCAAGGCAAACTTTTACCTTATTTTAACTTGAAAAAGGGTACCAAAGCCTATATTTATCCAAATTTGTAATAAAATATTGTGAAAGCAGCAATATAAGTAGAACGCATTGAGGAAAATTGCACAATCAGTTCAAAAGTTATAAATCTTTCAGTTTGGTTTCGTCATCACTGGATAAGGAGACTACTAGACTTCATGTCATCATTTTGGAGAACAATATTCAGGGCTGCACACTGGCGCCGGTCCGACGGTCAAAGACCGGTAAATGTCACTGTCGGACCGGTAACTTTTCAGGAAATCAACAAGTTACCGGTCCGACATGACCAGTAAAAAAAAAAAAAAAGGCATTGGTGGGGTCAGTAGAAAGAAAAAGAGCAGCCCCGATCAGGGAGAAACAGAATGCAAGATATCGCACTGTTCAACAAGTGTTACGCAAGTTTTCGTTTATGTCTACCGGTGCAATTTGTACAGTAAACATAATACTAGTATTAGTTTTGAGCACCAGCAGTCGACCAGTTATTCACGCTCGCTTGTGCATTTGGCGCTGCTCACGCACTGCCATGCAATGCCATACATGCAAAGCATGTACAGTGTAACTGCTTTTCGTTTGCTTGCGATCGGCGGTCATGCCAGACAAGAAGCATTGATAGAAGCGCACGCATTTCTGGGTCATTTTACTCATGATTTTTTAACGCAAGATCGATCCGATCCCGGCTTCGCAGCAGCGTGGCAGTTATGTTAGAACTAATTTACTTGTGTCGATTTTTAGAAAAAGTAAAAACACATTCGATATTCAGCGATACAGTAAATGGATATGATTGCGTTTATTTTCATTTTACACAGTCACTTCACAAATGAATATTTTCATTCGCTCAGAATGGTCTCATAATGAATTATAGGCGCAAAAAGGATCACGAAATCAGCCCTTCCGTGTACTTTTTAAGAACGCATGCACAAAATGTGAAGAGATAATACTAGGAAGAAAAAAAAAAAGTCATGAAATCATGGCAGTCCCGCTTACGGGTAGAAATCGTCCCAAAAAGGATCATAAATTCGCCGGCTGCGCCCGTATCTTTCAAAAGCTTATGTACGAAATGCGAAGAGATTATAGAGGAGAAAAAAAAATAAAGGACACATTTTGGTGAGTGCATCATAAAAGATTACAGCCGAATAACAATTCATGAAATCAACGCAATCCCGTTGAAATTTGAGGAAATAATAGGCGCAAAAAGGATCTTGAATTCAGTCCTGCATGCCGTGTTGGTTATCAAAAACGCATGCACAAATACGACGAGATTATCAGGAGAAAAATAAAAAACACATTTTTACCCTTCTGGTGCATGCATCACAAAAAGTTACATCTGAAGTAATTCATGAAATCGCTACAACTCCGCTGATATTTGAGGTAGAAATAGGCGCAAAAAGTATCATGAATTCGGCCGTGTTGAACATCTTTTAAGAACGCACTTACGAAATTCGAAGAGTTTATCGGGAAAAAATAAAGGACACATTTTCAACCCCTTTTGGCGCGTGCATCATAAAAGATTGCAGCCGAAGTAATTTATGAAATCGTCACAATCCCGCTGATATTTGAGGTAGAAATAGGCGCAAAAAGTATCATGAATTCGGCCATGTGGTGCATCTTTTAAGAACGCACTTACGAAATTCGAAGAGTTTATCGGGAAAAAAAATAAAGGACACATTTTCAACCCCTTTTGGCGCGTGCATCAGAAAATATTACAGCCGAAGTAATCTATGAAATCGTCACAATCCCGTTAATATTTGAGGTGGAAATGGGCGCAAAAAGGATTGCGAATTCGGCCCTGCATGTCGTGTAGCTTTCAAGAACACATGCACAAATGCGAATAGATTATCGGGAGATTAAAGAACCCCTTGCAGCGTGTGCATCAGAATATATGGAATCAAAAGGGGCCTGAGCTTTCGATCCTAGCAGAATCTTCATCAGAGGCAAAATGACCAAAAAAGACCAAAAATGACCAAAAAAATGACCAAAAAAGGTCATTTTGCCTCTGACGAAGATTCTGCTAGGATCGAAAGCTCAGGCCCCTTTTGACTCCATTTTACTCCATTGGCTCACCTTTATTGGATAAGCAGTTTTCAGCAGCCTTTTTTGCTACATCAGAATATATCACAGCTAAAATAATTCATCAAATCGTCGCAATTCAACTGACCACCAAGAGCAGGTTACGCAGCAAGTTTGTGCGCCGATGTTTAGAAAAAGTCACAAACGCATTTGATACAATCTGATTTTGTTCATTATCATTTTACACTGTAATTCACAAACAAACATTCTATTTTTTCCTATCTTTTTTTTTTAATTTCTTGTGCAATAAATAATGCAAGTTTAAAAAAATAATATTAATCTGTAAAATGTACATGGGTGGGGGGGGGGGGTGGTACGTCCATAAAAAAAAAACAAGAAAATAATTTAAGTTTGAAAGTCATTTTATGTTTTTTTAGATTGTCGTTGTTGACCGGTAAATTTTCTGTTCGGACCGGTAAAAAATGGTAAAACGGGGCATTTACCGGTCCGACAGAGACAGGTTGGACCGGCAGAAAAAATGAGTTAGTGTGCAGCCCTGCAATATTGAAAAAAAAATAGAATTTCACTTTTCTGGCATAATGAAAGAGCACTTGAATTATGGTACCGCTTTCAGAGAGCAGGCAGGGGGAATAATATTAGGGCCTACCATTTAATAGGCCCTAATACTAATAGGTCTACATGTCAGTAACAAGTCAATGCAATTTCCCCGTACTTTTCATGAAAAATGCAAATTTGTAAAACTCTCCTTATATTTTCTTTGATGGTTTATTTTAAAAAAAAAAAGTTTCTTAGTAGCTTCGCTGATCATCATACAGTGAAACCAACTAGCAACTTCACATGCAATGCATGGCATGCCATCTGCAGTGATTTCACCAACTTCACTCGTCACAATAACTCACATGGTGTTCCATACAACAGGATTTTGCTAGCAGTGCAATTCAAGGTGATTTGTGTGTGGCATATTCTAACCAAAAATTAGCAATGCTAGAAGAAATGGTATTGGGCTCTCCCATTTTCATCAATCAAATACATGTCATTAGCACTAGCAGCCTATATTTTCTATGCATTTCGTGATCTGGTGATTTAATAAATTTACTTCCGTTTCTGCCCCGAGTCTAGGATTTGGCATTGCATTCATTTTTAATAGAATCTAAATTACTCCCTGCAAGATTTAGCTTTAGGGAGAAGGCAAGATTTTGTGTAGTGGCTCCTAGGTAGCCATATAGAGGTCTAGTCTAGGCATGGAAGACCAGCTTAGCGTAGCTGAATATGGCTTTAATTTATTAATGTCCCAGTGAGCTAGCCAGCCACCGACTGGAAAATGGACAAACAATAAAAATTAAACGCAACGCCTGCCTCAGTGCCTGGCCTTGCCTGGTTAAGACAAGTGAAGTGCAAGTGGGTTCAGATCCACTCATCATAAGGATAACCTCACAATAAATCACCCTCAACCTCGGTATTTCACAAAAGGCCCATACAAACGTCAAACAGATCTACAGACAATAAACAGCCTCGAGATATCGCATGCCTTAGCCTTGCGTGAACAGCGTGTACAAAACAAAAACTTACCCGCCATGTTGATTTCGCGCGAGCCAACTCGAATACTTTAACCCGGAAGTAATTCTTATGCAATACAATTTCCTTAGAAGTTCTAGAGGTCATAGCATCGCTACCCTCGCTTAGCTGCACACTCGTACTCACTCGTACTCGCTCACTAAACTTGCGATCGCCTACAACATCACACTAGTACGCGTACAATGAGCGGGGCCAGGCACCTATTCATGCTCACTGGGAATCCGCGGAGCCTACAAAATTGCAGCGAAATTGTCAGCTGTCAAATCTGAGAGACAGAGTTGACGCAGGTGCATCTTATCAAAACTGTTGGCAAAATCTGCTCGAGACGTGAGTACAGTTATATTTCATTTTAAGAGTGAAAGATTCATAGGTTGAGATCTAGAGCTGGCTGTTGCTGTGTGGGTATTTGCCACTGTGTAGCTAGCAGCGCTCGTAGGTCAGCTGTGAATATCGGATCACGCTCCAAGGAAGTGGACATTTGTCTAGTCTACGCCTACGCAGCGCATGTACGTGGTGACTGTGACTGTGACTGTGACTGGACGTGTTTTCAACTTTCTCTTGAAATCCTCCTCTTTCTCTCTATTTCTCTCTATTTCCGTGTCTAACTCTTGAATTTATGTTGGCACTAATTTGACTCTTAAACTCTTTTGGATACCCTGTCTGAACGCCAACACACATTCAGCGATATTTGGAGCAATTCCACTGCTGAATTAAAGCGATAGGTTCATGCCCCTGTGGACAACAGTGGGGGACCAGTCCCACCTATTGACTTTGCAGTTTGGCGGGAAACTCTTCATCCGTGCAACACAACGCCAACTACCACCACAGCAGCACTAAAGTCGGCCTTCGGCTGACTCTTCTGAAGCTCAACCTAGTACCTGTAGTGGATATCTCCCAAGAGTCCTGTGCATGTGCCTTGGCTTTGTAATCTCGTCCCACACATGGTAAAATTCAATTGTCATTTACCGTATCCTGCTCAAGTGTTCTAGAAAATTTCTCTAGAAGTTCTACTACGTTCTACTACTAAGCAAGCTTCTACTAGTCCTGCTGGATGTCCGTGTTCCTGTGATTGTGACCTGTCCAGTAACCTGTCCAGTCCTGTATGCATGCTGTGGTGATGTCAAAACTGTTGCTGTATTTTAGTTATAATGCATGCTGTCTGTCATACATGTATTGCATAAATTTACTGTAAAATACTGTCTGTTGGATGTTCACGTTCGCATTGTTCCTGCATCGTGTGAATTGTGCATTAATTGTGCCCAGTGAGTGGTGTGAGCTCTGTAACTGTTAACTGCATACCGCTGGATCACCTGTATTGCATGCTGTAAACCATAACTGCATACTGTCAGATATCTGTGCTCTTGTGACCTACTTCCACTCCTGCATGAACTGGTGTTTATGTTCCTCACCCTACCTGTAGTGCATGTTGTAGCAAGTAGTACTGTCAACAGCATCCCGTCCCTGTACACTATACCCAGCTACATAATTCTGCACCATTGTACATAGGATACTGCCTCAGCTCATACTGTATCTTCTGAAATTGGTGGTTAGATATTTTTTTCTACTGCAAACGTGACTCCCTGCCACACACCAAGGAAAGGGGAAAAAAAAAAAAAAAAAAAAAAAAAAAAAAGAAAGAAAAAATTACCACAAAATGTCAGTTGTCTCTGCTGCATCATCATTCCAAGAAGAAGGCAACTCACTGCCATCAAAGGAGAACTGTATAGCCCAAGGCAATGATGATTCGGACACATGTATGGCATGCCCAAAGCTTGAAGTTAAAGAGAAAGGACGCAGAGTGGATATTACCCTTAGCCAAGGAGTGCACAAGCTGATCACAAACGAAATAACACGCTACTTTACATCCTTTTGTAGCAAGAGCAATACTCTTGCAGCAGTAATCTCTGACAACTCAGACTCGGGATACTCCATGCGCATCTGCAATAAACTGGCAAAACAGGGAACTGCTGGCCAACGGACCAAAATCAACCTGTCATCTATACCAGAGTCTAACTCCATCACAGCAACTGGACCACACGTTCATATCCAGGAACTCATTAAAACACATCTGCCACAAATCCTGGGTAGTATTAAACCAAACGGCTGCGGTAGACACGTAGAGATAGAACTGCTCCTCCAGAGCATTAGGAACTACCTCAAAGATTCACAAGAAGATTTCAAGATCCCAGTGAAAGATGCAGAGGGTAACAGATGTACTTGTTCTCTCATGGATAGACTCCTTCTGTGCCCAATTTGCAAGAAGCACTCGTGTTCTGGTGTAATTGAATGCAACCTTTGCAAGAGCTGGTGCCACTACGAATGCCTCAACATGTGTGCAGAGGACATCAAAGCACATGAAAAAGATGCCTCCCAACCCTTTACTTGCAAGTTGTGCCTTGCACTAGGTGATACTTCGCAACTAGGAGAGAGCTCCGCAGGGCAGTCTTCATCTGTTTCTTCAGAAATACTCACCAGCTTATCACCGAGCTCAGACTCACACCCAGATGCATCTCTTCTCTCAAGGTTAAGTTGCGACTCTAATTGGCCCCCCAGTATTCCCTTCTCAAGCACCAATACTCCCGAAGAAAAGGAACATGCCACACATGAACTTCACCTCGTGGAGTCAGGAGACTCCAGTGAACCCACCCACACATCTTCCCAGCCAGAACCACCAATCTCTGAGAAGAATGTCAAGAGCGACGATGAGATTGTAGGAGCAACATTACCTAACCTGGATTCAGATGTCGAGGAGATGGAACACTCATCAACTGACCCTCAAGCAGGACAGCCTTCTTCCCCTGATGAATGCGATCTACCTGATACTTCAAGCCATCAGACACTGCTCACCTCCATTTCTTGCAGTAAACACCTGAATGTAGCAACAATGACTGACCCGCTGACCTGCAAACAATGTATGAAAAAAGATGACTTGCTTCTGAAAAGCAGGCATCAGGTGGACTGTCTCCAAGCTGCCAATGCTAGCCTGCAAGAAGACAATGACTCCCTCCTGCGCTTGTCAAGGGAAAAGACAACCGATCTTAGTAAAACATCACAGGATCTCCAGTACATGCGAAAAAGGCTCAGACAGACTTCAGATGAGCACGCTGACACAGTTAAGGAGTTAGAGAAAGTCAAAGCCAAGTTCAATGATCTGCTAGCTCGAAATGACTTCCTCATGGCCCTCTGCCTAAAACATGGCATTGAAGAGGCCAACGCAACGTCGGAATGGAGAGCCAAACAGGTTGTGCATCCTACACAATCCCTAGAGAATGCGAATCAAGCCTCATCTCTACCCACTATGAACCGATTCCATGTACTAAGAGATGAACACTCAAGCCAAGAGCGGGACCAGAGTCCGAACATCCAAGAGCATACCGATACCTCAAGGCGCACTTCGACCAATCCCAATCTGTCTCGTACACTAACCAGATCAGACAAGAAAGCATGGCATGATCACAAACAAAGCCAAAATCAGGCGTGGAACTCTTCCAGCCACCTAGCTCCCACAAGACCTAAAAAGACCAGGCAGGCCACGAGATCAAATTCTGTACCGAGACATTCTCAAAACAATCATCCTCTGAGGGAACACTACATTCCTAAGACTGCTGACCCCACTGCAAGGCTACCAAGTCCTTCCACCAAAGAATCTATACCAGGTCCCAGCATACATGTTAATTCAACTCCCCAAGTTCCCAGCAAACCCCAGGTTTTTCGGCATGGCCGAGCAGCCCAGATGACATACAGAAGCAGTATGGCCATAATTGCCAAGGCTGCAACAGCAGCCACACACCTCCTAGACTCAAGCCACCTTCGCCCACCAACGACAAACAACATGCTGTTACAGGCTCACCTCCACACTATCTCGACAATGATCAAAGATTGCAATCTCCTGATGGCCCTGGACGGACGGAATCTTGTATAGACATGGTGACATACAACATGAGAGGATTCACATCCTCTCAGTTTTATTTGTGTGATCTATTGTCTCAGAATGATATAGTAGCAGTACAGGAACACTGGCTTCATGACAGTAATGTGTGCAAACTAGATAACCTTTGTGATACGCACATCGTCCTTAGTAAGTGTAATGGAAGTGAATGTTGTGAACTAACATCCCATAGAGGGTCCAGTGGTGTAGCCATCTTTTGTCACAAGCGTCTCGAACCATTCATCAAGCAGATTCCCACAGATTCAGATAGGCTTCTCGCAATGATGATCAAGCATCCCAAGCAAGCCTCAGAGATATTCATTCTCAATGTGTACATGCCAACAGGAAATACTGCAGATTCACGACACCTGTATCAGTCTATTCTAGATGAGATGTCTCACCATGCCGCATCAAGGATCTCTCCCACAACATGTGTAATTATTGCTGGGGACCTAAACGCTGACATATTGGCCCCAAAACATCAGTGGAAACGGCAAGCAAAAGACCTAGACTCCTTCTTGCGTGAAAACAAGCTCACAAGTCTCAACAACTCAAGAACAGCACCTGGACAATACACATACTGCAGCGATGATGGGAAATGTAAGTCTCACCTGGACTACATTTTTGTAAATGAGCAGGCTGCAGAATTGTTCTCATCCTTCAGAATCGGACCAGAAATGCCGAAGAATGTGTCTGATCACCTTCCTGTCCAAGTCAAGATTAACATCACAATTGGTGGGCAAGATCAAAGGAACAAGAGGGAAAGCCAGCAACCGTATGGGACAAAGCTAAAAAAACTCAAGGTCAAGTGGGCAGATCTATCCAAACAGGATATTGTAAATGGCTACACATCTCCACTAGAAGAAGCCTGCAAGACGCTATGGCACCAACTATCTACTGACCCAAGGTGCCTAACTGGAACACAAGCGGAGAAGATACTAGAAGATCTCACAGATGTAATCCTCTCCATCTCTACCGACAATCTCCCACACTCCTTCACGTCAGCCAGCAAGCGGCGTAGACCAGAATGGTCTAAAGATGTAGACGACGCCTACCTACACATGAAGCGCCTTTGGAAATCCTGGAAGGATGATGGTCGTCCCAAATCTGGAAACAACTCTACTTGGACAGCATATAAGGAGGCTAAACGCACATTCAGACGAAAGATGAGGCAGAGCAGACTTGCAGTACACAATAACATGGTCGAGGAGATAGAAGCGTCACAACATGATGATCCTCAACTCTTCAACAGACTCGTGAGGGAGAACACCCCAACTAGCTCCACAGCCCTCACAGAATGCATTGCGTGGGATGGCGTCCAGTACTCCAACAAAGAAATCCTGAAGGGATGGGAGAAATACTTCTGTACACTCTCCAACCCTCAAACTGCGCATACCATGACAGCTGATGCTACTGCGACACCTGATAGTGATAGTGATGATGACCAACTGATCACCTTCAATTCAAGAGATCTCCACACTGCTATAAGAGGTCTCAAACCCAAGAAAGCTGCAGGCTTGGATCATGTGGCACCAGAGCACCTTCTTCACTCAGGTCCAGTCTTTCAACTCCTGCTTCTTACCATCCTGAACACCTTCCTCAGATGTACCTATATACCTCGGAGCTTCAAGAAAGGCATTATCATTCCTATCCACAAAGGAAAGGGTAAACCCCTCACAGATCCTGGAAACTATCGAGGTATAACACTTAGCTCAGTCTTTTGCAAGGTCTTTGAGCTGCTGTTGAAACCAAACCTAGAGCAACAACTGCTCCAAAGACACATCCCAGACATCCTGCAATCCGGCTTCCAAAAAGATCACTCATGCATCATGACAGCTCTCTCCCTTAACCTCATCATGGAGATGAACTCCTCCAAGCGACAAGACACCTATATTGCTCTGCTGGATGCCACCAAGGCATTTGACACTGTCTGGCATGATGGACTCTTCTACAAGCTCCACAAGGCAGGCATTCAAGGAAACCTGTGGAAAATCCTGAGAAACATGTACAAAGGGCTAGAGAGCATGGTCTTGTGGAATGGAAACCTCAGCCAACCCTTCCCGGTCACTCAAGGCGTGAGGCAAGGTGGAGTTTTATCCCCCTGCCTGTACCTTGTGTACATAGATGATCTTATCAAGGCCTTGAGGTCAACAAATGTAGGATGCTCCTTAGGTCAGGAATTCCTTGGTGCCCTTGTCCTTGCCGATGATGTGGCTCTCATCAGTCCAACACCAGAAGGCCTACAAACTATGCTGGATGTAACCCACAATTACTCATCTGAATGGAAGTACAAGATCAATCCATCAAAGAGTGCCATCATCTCTTCCACGAACAGTTCGTCAAGCCATTGGCATCTTGGCGGAGACACCATAGCACGAGTGGAGGCACACCCACATCTGGGCATCAACCGTACCTTCCTGCCCTCTGATCCTACTCCAGCAATGACGTCAAAAGGTAGAAAAACTCTGTATGCCCTTGCTGGTGCAGGGGCTCACCGTTGTGGATTGGCACCAAATACAGTAACTGCCCTCTGGAAGCGTTTCTGTCTCCCACGCATGCTCTACGGAGTGGAGGTTTATCATCTGAGCAAACGAATGCTTGCAGACCTCGACAGGACGCAGGGCAGTCTGTTCAAAGCTATCCTCGGCCTCCCCCGCAGAACAGGAAACGAGGCAGTCTCCATACTCGCCAAGCTCCCCCCAGTCAGTGATGAAGCTGACAAACAATTCCTCAGACTCCTCGGAAAAGTCCTTCTGCTTCCTCATGACAGAATTGAAAGGAGATTGCTCGTGAACGCCATCTGCCAGGTACCTTCTAGTCGCACTGTAAAGGACCTCAAAACCAAGCTCTCTGTGTATGAACTTCCCTCCATCGATGAACTCCTCACTTCACCACCTCCTCCACACACCTGGAAATCAATGGTGAAAAGTGCCGTAGAAGAGCACCGCACAGACATCACCAGGAAGGCAGTCGGCACAAAACCATCACTACACCTACTCTCTACTGTCCTGAGTCATAAACACAATCTCCTTCCCTCCATCATTCCCTCACAACATCTCCGACCAGCAATACCAGTCAAAGTCCAACTGCTCAGCGGGGTATACCCAACCAACTCTCGCCTTCACACCATAAGGAGCAAAACAAGCCCAGGATGCCTCTGTGGCTACACTGATGAAACAGTGACCCACCTGGTGGGCAAATGCTCACTGTACCAAACCCTTAGAGACAGCTTTCTCACCAAGTGGCCAAAGCAATGGAAAACACACCTCACCAAAACCGCAACACCACCCGAATGCTTCACCAGACTCACTCTTCTTGGATCCTGCTGCAACTCCACTATCTCCCTCTCTGACTGGAAAAACCCCTCTCTGTTTCATAATGCATCTCTGAGCTTTCTTTTCGACATACATAACAAACGTACAGCTATGTAGTTCTATTAACTGTTATCCCGTTGTTAGCCCGTTGTTATCCTGTGACCTTGTGACCTTGCTAGCCCGGTGTTATCCTGTGACCTTGTGACTATTCACTCTTGACCTCACTCTGCAACTTTAGCAGTTCTCCTGACTGGAGGAATTCAAACAAAGAAGAAGAAGAAGTACGGAGTACGTGACCCGGCGATTTCGCCCCTTGCTGTTTGTCGCAAGTCGGGCTTTGATTGAGCAATGCAAGCCCACAAGCTGGACTCTCTGGCTCTAACGTTAGCTCTCGTTGCAATGAAGTAGATTGGAACTAGAACAGTAGAAATAAGGCTACCATTAGAACCTAGACATTTTATAGCACAACCCAGTAATGCCCAGCATGCGCATGATTGAACACGGTCATTTCACGGATTTACCCCGGCGGCAGACCAGACGCAGACGCCGTACGACACAGCTATAAACGCCAACGGTTAGCTGTCAAAAAAAAAAAAAAAAAAAAAAAAAAAAAAAAAGCTGTAACAAGTGAAGTGTAACTGTAACTTTAACAAGTTAGAAAGGCCAGTTAATAAAAGTATGTTGTCTTAATAACATGAATGGAATAAGATAAGCTCGAACATCATGGATCAACAGCTGATTAAAATTTCCGTTTGAAACCCAGGGCCCACCAAACTAAACTGGCTGGTGAAATTATGATACTAACATTACTTGTTGGAGCTAAAGACTAGTTTCAGTCTACTTTTATTTACTAGCAAGAACAAGGACTAGGGTCAAGGAGTAGACCTCTAAAGTCAAAGCAAGTTGCCCATTTTTTGACCGCCTAATTGTGGAAGCAATTTAGCTAGCATGATTTGAACGCCTGCGCTGCAGTAGTAACTCACTAACTGCACCCATCGTTCGAACGCCTGCTCCCATCATTCGACCCCTAGCATATGCCCGAGACCATGCTTCGAATTTGCGATGTACCTCTGTGCACTGCCTATGAATGGATTAGTGCACATGCCATGATCGACAAAATGTCAAATGTTCAGGGGAGCCAAATAACATGGCGGCCAAAAGCACTATATAGCGAATGGGATAGCCTTTCCTTTGACATGCCGTGGTGGCTTCATTTTTGGAGTAAGACAGTTGGGATTTGGACAGGACATCACTTAACATATTATTTGACTATTAATCCAAAAAAGTCATTTTCACCAAAATTGCAGATACTATTAGTTACCCCCTGCTTGTTCACGAAATACGGGCAAATATCTACGGTCTGGTGCCATATTCCATGAGGCCGGAGGCCAAATGGAATATGGCACCTGACCGTAGATATTTCCTGTATTTCGTAAGAACAAGCAGGGGGTAGGGGGGACCTAACGATTTTATCTTTTAGTGTAAGTGCTAACCTTCTTCTCGCTGATTTCCCCTCGTGAATGATGTTGAAATCGCCGGCTGTCAGCCATGACCATGTTGACTTGGGCCTACCTCTCGCGAGCTGATTACTGTATGCGCGCATACAAATACGTACTCGCCATAAGATACTGCAGTAGCCAGATATACGTAAGTTGCCGTTGTCGTTTATCAAGCGTTTAGTGGTCTCGGGTTATGTGCGTAATATGCTTGAGGACCGCGCGCTGTCCATTTGTTTTGTACAGGATTAGTGCGCACTTTCCTTTGGTACACGCGCAGCTAGCTGTGTAATATCATGACGTCATATCACGGAATATATTCAGTGGTAGATTTAGGGCATGCGCACAATATGACCTCATCACGGAATAGGGGATATATTCAGTGGTTGATTGACCAATGAGATTACAGAATTCACGATCACTAAAAGATAAAAGGTCTTGTCACCCCAGCGACGATATGTTGAGGCTAAACCATGGTGAAAATGGCAAATCCTGGCACGGGTGGCATGCAAGTATAAATAGCGCGTAAAAGCAGAAGTTATCTCAAAAACTGCTGCCACCGTGGCTGTAGGTGTACACATTCAGTGCAGAAAAACGGACAAATAACCTCGAAACTTGGAATGATACAAGTCTATACATGTTGCTATGCAACTTTGCTTACCTGTTAATGTAACCTTGAACTGCTTATGTGAGCTGACCTTGGGAGGGTCGCGACAATGATTTCGGGGGTCCAGCGACTTGGCCCACTGTTGTGCTCTTCGGAACACTTGTGGAGGTAGTTGCATAGTTTGAATTTCACACTTGATTTGTGCCATTTTTTATTCATGAACTTGGAGAGAATGCACTTACCTTTATATTCGTAAGAGTGGTCTATTCATGGAAACGGTCAAATCCTGGGCAACATGCTTTAATACTTACACAAGAAGATTGTACTCACGTAGGCCTATCTCAAGTTCTCAACTGGAAAAATGGACAACTGACTTGGGAATGAGGTTCAGTGCTGACAAATGCCAAGTTATGAGTATTGATGCCAAATTCCCATACTTTTATCACATAAATGGGTACATTCTCAAGTAAATTACACATCACAACATCCATACCTTGGACTCACTACAATCAGACAATTGATGTATAGCAGATGAGCTCGGGTGGTCCTAATAGAATACTACATCAACAGATTAGCGAAGGAGGCAAATACAGTGCTTGCACTAGTATTATGCAGGAATATCAACTTCTGCCCTGAGAACTGCAAGAGGACAGCATCCATTGCATTGGTATGGTCAATCTTAGAGAACGGTGCATGTGTATGGGACCCGTATCTACAGAAAGACATCAAATGCTTAACGTTAGAAAGAGAGCTGCATGCAGTGACTACACCTCCTGTGATCCAGGCTGTGTCACCCAAATGAAGGAGAAACTGAATCTGCCAATTCTTGCCTCGAGACACCAAGTCCTGAGATTAACATCCTTAGAACTTCAAAGTGGTCGAGGGGTTGGTCCCAGCCCTGTGTCTGTTGAAAATTTCCTTTCAAAAGTAAGACCAAAGTGAAATATTACAGAAAAGAAATTCTAGGATCTAGGATTGTAACGTAGACAACATTGTAGAGAAATATGTTACAAATCATGAAGTGTTTGTAAGTGTTACTCGGTAAGATTTGTTATTGTAAAACAGAGCAACTGAAAAAATTCTCTCTTTTTTGTGAAAACAACTCTGGCTTGGAACCAGCTCCCCACCGAAGTTGTCAATAGCATATCACCTAAAGTGTTCAAAGCAAAGATTGAGAAGAGTCGTCTTCAATTTGACTAGAGTATGTGTGCCCTCCTCACCCGGTGCTTTATACCGAAAGGTCCTGCACTGTACTACATCCAGATCCAGATACAGAGTAGATCTTTCATCTACATCTTACAGTCTCTAATTCTACTTGAAAAGTGAGAATAGTGCCTCATGGGAAAATTTGAATCCATTGTCCCATAATTCTATTAATTGTCAGAAGCGTGAAGTGAAACACACTGACCGATTTTCACCTGTGTTAGACATTGCAGTCAAGCCTGAGGGGTCTTTTCTTGTGATCAAATGCCTGACAAGAGCTTTATTCTTGCCTCACTGAAAAGCTTATAGCAAAAAAATGGCAAATAAAGAGAGATTTGTTAATGCCTACCACCATGACCACTGGAAAATTTTAAGAATGGTGCATATGTACCTGAATCAGCAAAGCTGATTATCGATGAACACTTGGGTGTTGTGATACAATGTTTACAAATCCATACATATTGTAGGGTTGAATGAGCTTGTGAATACGCTTTGCTTGAATGGTTTTATCCCCATTATTTATCAACAACACCTAAATGTACACAAAAAGTAGAATACTAGGCTATTTCAGTATTAAATTCATGGTACACTTCCACCAACTTGCTGGCATCATTTGTTGAAGGAAAACAAATTTGTGTTTTATGACAGTATATAAATTTTCATTGTGTACTGTGTGAATTCAGCCATTTGCTTTGTTGAAATTCATTGCCTGTTTTCCAACTTTATATGAATATTCTAGAGAGGCTGAACTCAAGAATGGCAGATTGATTCATCGAGGAAATCTTAAAACTGGTTTGTGCATATGTTCAGTATAAAGATTGGCATGAACACAAATTTTACTGGAAATAGTTCACATTGAAATTTACATGCTTATAATCACAATAGTCTGTGATATCATCATCCTAAAGTCTCCCACGGAATTCTAAAGTGCAATGGAAGAAGATGTATGAGTTCGTACACACTTTAGAAAACTGTGGTTCAGAGTGTCACAAATATTTACAGACTTGTAGTGTACTGTATGAGTGAAAATGAGCATGATGCAAATGTTGTTGTTTTTTTTTGCCTGTACACTACATTTATGTGACTGTATTATTCTTTCTATTATATTTTTTATTTCACAGAATTAAAACCAGCATTCATACAATTCATCTTCCCCAGCAGAAGGTGAAAAATCACTGGTGCAAATATTGCTGCTGTTACAGTACTAAGCAAAATGAATCAGAGACATTGAAAGTTAAAGGGATATAGAGGGAATGGCTGTGGAAAATGATGGGGTAGATTTTAGAAAAGATTTATTTTATATACAGGTAGCATCTGTTTTCTTTAATTCTTTAGATCTGTCTTAATAATCTGTACTACCTTTAGCATGTTTTAAAAGCAATGTTCAGACCTGACTCAAAACCTATGCCCCTCCCCAAAGTGGAAATTAAAAACCCAAAATGAACAAGTGGATTAAACCTTTGGGCATACATGTCTGTCAATTTCCAGGTACATACATGTATAGGAGAGGTAGTCAAACTCATGTCAGTTCATTTTACATATGGGTTTTTGCAAGTTTTGCAAAAGATAAAGATGAATGTATGCACATTGATGTGATATCTGCAATAGCAAAATGTTATATTGGAGTTTCAAAATGTGCTGGGAGTGGGTGAGGGTCAAAATTTGCATGCTTTGTTCAGTTATCCACACATGATCATGATCTTTGATCATACTTGTAAAAGTATTGCACTTACCAGTGTAAACATTTAAGCATGCAAACATTTGAATAAACCAGCAAACAAAATCCCGGCAATTTGGGAACTGTCAATGCATTATGAAGATTTGAAAGGCAGCCACAGAGTCAAAGTTGGGATATAGGAATAGACTGGAGTATTCCTTAGCCATGAATAAGGTGATTTACGTATGTACAATGTACTTTAGATATGTCCACAGTAAAAGCATACTTTTCAGGGATGTCAGGTTATTTTCTGATTCCACTGTGCAATCCCTGAATACAAAATGATATTTTAGAACACTTTATGTGTGTGATAACTTTGCCCAAAAATTGTATTTAGAGTTTATGCCAGAATTAAAGTTTTAGGGCCAGCATACGTAATATAGGTTAGTGTTTATGACATCACGCAGTAATGTCAGTGCCTCACAATTCTACCATTGATGATTTGTACACCAAAGTGTCAAAGCTTACAATTTCTTTTACCCAATAATTTAGCTGTTTGTCATTTTGTTTTTCACTAATTATAAGCCTGATATATTTACTTGTCAAACATGGCAGACATGGGGCATGAAACCATCACAGTGTCTTACAGTCATACCGTACTGAATGCATACATATATGTACTTTGATTGTAATATGTTTCACGAATCGTGATAATGGTGGCAAACTTTTAAGTTTACAATTCTGCGCTATCTTTCTGAGCGATCCTAAGTGAACTTCTACAATTCTGTGTTCATTCAGTGTCGGTCTGTCAGTAGTGTCAAATTGTACAATTTAAATGATTGACATTCATTTTCTCAAATTGAATCTTGTAGTCCTAACTGTGAATGTATTGATATCTTTTTGTTCCCAAAGGCAATGCATCTTGTAAAGAGAGCGGATCCCGTGCACCTTCGCCATGTCTTTAACAAGGTTTGTATCTCTTCTTTCTGCTCAAAACTTTTCAGCTGAACGAAATCAGTCACAAGCAACTGCATCCAGAAAGCTCTTCAGCAAAAGTATTACACCCACATTTTGTTGAGCATAGAACCTTTTAGCAAACTTCTTATGATGGGGCAGTTGGTTGCAAATAAAAATGTATCACATTTGTTGCAGGTATAATTCTTAATCTCTAAATGCACAGTGGGTTAGGGGCTATGGCGAACCCAAATACGGGTCCCCAAATTAGGAGATTGTTGTTAAAGAAGTCTTGATTAAGGCTATCCCTGAATTTCAAGATCTTTAGAATAGTTTGCCATAGAGTGCCATGAAGGTAAATTGCACTGACCAGGTAAGTGCAAGACCCACTGGTTTCTTTTTGGGCTGTACCGATACTTTGTTCAAATTTGCATTAGGGTGTCAGCTCACTTGCAGGAGCACAGAGCAGTAGTGTTATCTTTTATAGTGCAATAAGATGGAAAAAAAAACTTTACTTTGTGTGAGGGGGAGACTTCCTGGAATTTGCTATTGTTAAGAAGGAGGAGAAAAAAAAAGATATACACCATTCATTTGATTTGTGAGGTTCAATGTGTCATGCTTAGTACTTCTTTGTATTCAATAGAATATAATCAATTTTTAAATGAAGTGGAACTTGGTTTTTCCTTGTTTGTTTGTTTGTTTGCTAAATCCACCTTTCTATTTGATTTCAAAAGTTTTACAGTGATTTTTGTCCGATGCTGTGTATACTATAAAGGAAAGGTACTGTATGGTTAGGGCTCTTAAATTTTTATAGAAAAAGACAGACAGCCAGCTGACAGTGGCACGTCATAAATTTGTGAAATACAGACATTGTGGTTGAAATTGCAATTAAGAATGACTGGATACACTTGTATGTGACATATTTGAGGATGACACATTGTTGAAATGTCATTTTTTTTTTTTTTGTAATAGATGGCTTTTGTGTGTGTTGTGGGAAACTAGGAAAAATGCTAGTTGCTAATAATAGATTATTGTACGATTTAGAAATTATGTGTTTCCTGTGCCTCATGCTTAGTGCACATATGGAATAGTTGTTGTTGATACCAGTGCCCAACCCCACTGCACTGGTGGAAATCCTTGTTTCTATTTTTTTTCTCTATCTCCCTCTCTCTCTATCTCTCTCTCTCCCTCTCTGTCTTTTCTTCTTTCTTTTTTTTTTTTTCTGGGGGTGGGGTTGTAGGGCATGGTGAGAATACAATCTTATGTATTGAATTTGAGGTACATGTGAATATACAAGTGTTAGTGTACGAATTGTACTGTACATGTTCTCTATATTTCATACAAGACTGAATATGACCATATTTACAGTAGCATGATGATAAAGCTTTTTATACATATTATATCTACACTAGTACTACATGTATTACATGTCTTGATTGATGTAGAATGAAAAGAGATTTATTAAATGTAATGATATAATAATAAATGATACTTGACAGGCACAAATTTACTCATTTTGAACTACTGAAAGGGGCATCAGCTCTCTGCCATTTTTATGAGTCAGACTTGATTGGATTACATTTGTATGAAGATGTAGTTATACAAAAATGACTTATTCATGTCACAGACATCAGTTGTATTACACGTAGGTCATCATTGCATAAAGACAACTTTAAAAATGTTGGATTTTTAATTAATTCAGTCAAATTCTTTCCATTGCAGATTGTCACTTTAAAGAAAAAAAAATCTGATGCTGTTCCAACATTATATATCATGCACAGCATACACACAGAAACAAGTTCCAGCTGTAGTGTGTCAATTCTGGCATTATTTGATGAGGATTAAGGTATTGTTTGTCCACTGGGGATGTCATTGTGTATTGTGAGTTTTTGTCTTGGATCAGAAATTCCAATCAAAGAGTGAACTTACAATGTGCATCTTTTTTTTTTTTTTTTTTTTTTTTTTTTTTTACATAAATAAACTTTTTAATGGAATCAGTAGTGCACAGAATGAAAGTACAATACAGATAAAAGTGACCAATAGTTTATAGTTCAAGTAGAATGGTAATGTAGAATTTACAAGCACACTTTTGTGATTGGAGGAAGTGGATAGCGACTTGTCTTGTGGCAACTGCATGTAAATGGTACTATCATTACGCCTCTATATGTTCAGTACTGGAAAGCTGAATCAAGCATCCAAATCAAGTGATGCATTCAAAGTTGGGGTGAATATCCATTATGGAGACTGAGTAGCTTGTGAGGTCATGTGACTACATGTGATTATTGTTTCATGCTGATACCAGTTTGCAGTCTGTACCAAAGGGATATGTATGTATTTCTGTTCATTCAACAATATTGTCCGCTCTCCTTTCACATCAGCATGCCAGCATCGAGCAGAGCGGGGAGCGCTTTATGACACCGGAGGACTTCATCAGGGGTTACCTCAACATGCAGCCGGAGAGGAACTACAATCCGGACACCCTCAAGTTGCTGGCGGGCGTGGCAGACCAGACTAAGGATGGGTACGTTCTTGCAGTGGCTGCAGCAGTGTTGTGAATGTTGCAAAATGTTACTGTGCCCACAGAATCTGTCCAGATGATTCCCTTCTAGAATAACCGGAAGTTTCTGTTTAAAGCATAAATATGAAAAGCACTGGCCCTTCTTTTGAGAGCTAGCATCATCTTTTTTGGTGCATTGCTGTCTGTGCAAAAAGAAAAGAAAGAAAAAAAGATACCCTGGTATCAGAGTGCAGCTGGCATTATACAAAATTGACCTCAATTATCCTCATGAATGCCAAATGACAGTGCTGTACTAGGAAAATACAGCTAAACATTTGTGTTGCAGTAATTTGAGCAACACTTGAAAACAAAAAAGACAAGAAAAAATATTGATAATGTCCACCAAAATGTTTATAAATTCTTGAAAATATGTGCAATATCATGTATGGTGTAGTTTGGGCTCTTCATTAGGAAACATGAGTATTTCAAAAGATGATAATCTATTTTAGTCAGTTCATTTTGGTCTGGAATTTCACATTCTGAATAACAATTTCTTAGATGGCTTCACACCCATTTTCATTGTGCTGTAATGTTTAAGATTATGAATCACAGCGAGGAAAAGCTGATTGAAAACAAAATGAAATGAAATGTCTGTTTAAAGGGATCATATAGTTTTGGTTGAGACCTAATTTCAGGTTTCTAACATTTTTTGGTGAGATAATGAGAAACCTTTTATGAAATATGAAAGAGCATGTAATTCCATGGGGAATTCAACGTTTATTTGATGAAAATTGGTTTTGAAATGGCTGAGATATCCAAAACAGAGCGATTCTAATAAAGTGTGGGACCCACCTTTTATTACGATCGCTTTGTTTTACTTTGTTTTTGGATGTTTCAGTCATTCCAAACCCAATTTTCATCAAATAAACTTTGAATTCCTCTTAAAATGGTATGCTCTGTACTATTTCATAAGTGCTTTCTTGGTATCTCGCAAAAAAATTAAAAGCCCAATTCTCATCTCCACTAATACTGTAGTTCTATTATATCAGATGTGACAGAATTCAAATAATTCAAAAGTAACATAAAAATGTGTAGATTTTATGAAATTACAATCATGATTCAAACTCATCCAGTCATTTCCAGCAAATATCCTTTAAAATATCCTCAATTGGCAGAGTCTTTTACCATATTGTTCGTTTTTTGTTTTTTCAGCTCTAATTTTTGACTCTTTCTTTTGTGATGAGAGCATGATTTAGTTCAAAAGATTTGCATGAAAGCATTCAAATGCTTTGGTTCAAAAGATTTGCATCAAAGCATTCAGATGATGTAGTTAATGATTTGCATCAAAGCATTCACACAATGTATTTTTGTCATTTTTTTTTCTGTTCCCAGCTTGATTTCATTCATTGAGTTCCAAGCCTTTGAGGCCATGTTGTGTTCTCCTGATGCCCTTCATATGGTGGCCTTCCAACTCTTTGACACCAATGGTTCAGGCTTCGTCTCCTTCAGTAAGTCTTTATGACTGCATCCTTCACATTAACCCCACAAATTCCCAGAAACCACAGCTTTGCTATTTGTTTTTACTTAGTGTTTCATTAGGCAGACTAAGGTATCTCCTCTCATTTGAACTCTTTATTGTTCATTTGTATAAATGCTTGTTTCAGTCACAGAATTTTCAAAAGCCTCCGAAATGATGAATTTATATCCAATCCTTGGGTTATAAGTTGTAACACGTCTTGGCAGAGGGAAGTTTTTGTTTCTCTTTCAAGCAGGCAGATTGGTTTATTTTTCTGTAGAATTAGAGCAGATTTAGTTAATTTGCCTGGTTCAGTTTAATCTTTCTTAACATGCAGTGAGAGTCAGAGGTGTCAATTTGATCAGTTACAACACGATGTTTTTTTGCAGTGCTCAAATTTTCCCATAGAATAGATTGGTTCGTGCTGCTCCTTGCACTGCTCGCACTTGAAGTATTCATATATATATATTTGTTGATTTGGTGCTAGTCAAAGCAATCACTCTCAAACATAGCCATTCATTCAAAAGATATACCATATTGATAGGATACAGATAATTGTTGGTCTGTGATTGCACAAGCTGCAAGTCAAACAAGCAAATATTTGGCTGATTGATAAAAATAGGATAGAGTACATTGACAGCAGACTTTTGTCAGCTTCCATTAACTTTGACCCACAGTGCACAGGATCAGTAATTAGTTTAAACTTGCATAATGTGTGGGTATGTACGTGTACGTTACATGTGTGATTATGAGTATTGTGTTTGCACACACAAACATGCATGCATACCTACCTCTGTACAGGGCAATCCAGAGTGTATTTATGAATGAGATTTTTATAAAAAGGATTTAGCCATGTGATAGTTCTCAGCAGGGTTGCTTTCCTTTTCATTAAATGCTATATTGTAAGAATGTGATGGTGCGGCATTGTTAACTCTGTAGATTAGATAGACATGTTTTATAGCATTGGAAGAAAAACAAATATGGTTTTTAATTTACTCATGATTAGAGTAGAGACTCTTTGTAGATAGGGTGCAGATGTATCGTGTTATGCATACCACCAGGGTTGGATATCTACATTGTATGTTTAGGATGCCTGTAGGACATAATAGGTGATTGGCTCTAGACATACATGTAGATAGAATTCATTGCATATTTATGTGAGTTCACTTCATGGTTAATAATTTGGAATCAATCCAGTGAACTGTACACAGCAGGCTTAACCTTGAACATATTCAGCATACTCTGTCAACAAAGCTAATTACAATGTCAAAAAATAGAAATGAATAGATGCTGCCAAGTGATAATGTAAAAGTTCATGGATCAGGTTCATGTGCTCATTTTTATGCCCTCTTCCTACTTGAATATTCCGTTTTGCCGTACTACATTGTATGTTTTCATCCAAACAATAATTGCTCAAACTGACATTATATGCAGTCATGGGTTTCACTCTTCTATCACACAAGTTTTCCCTGCCTGCTCATGTGAGCTAAATCTCTCGAAAGTACTTATTTGTGCATTTACATATTGTACATGAATAGAAGCCCTGCTAATGCATACCTAAAAGAAACATAGATACTATAATTTGTTTGCTTGTTTTATATCATATTGTAGATCAGGTGTGGACTAAAAAGCCTGCATGTTAACAGCTACAATTCCTTAGGTACTAAATATTTTGTTCATCGTGCATGTCCTTACCTAGTTGTGTATTTATGCCATGCAGAAGACAAATTTATTTTAGATTCATGAAAGAAAATCAGTTATGACAGGCTTGGCACAAATTGAAAATAGTGGTAGCTTCATCACCACTGGAGTCACCCATTCATTTGCCAATAGAACCTATTGACCTTTTGACACTGTCATAGTTTGTCGTGGGTGCTTATTTAACCCCCCCCCCCCAAAAAAAAAAAAAAAAAAAAAAGTACCATGTGCCAGAAGTATTCTTCCATGGTGAACTTTTGAAGGATAACTTTGAAAAAAAAAACACACACATTTTAGACCAGGGGGGGGGGGGGGGGGGGGTGTCATCTGACTAGATGGGGAACTAATCTTTTCTCACATGACTGCATCTTACTGAGTGTATTCTGAGGATTTTGGTACGGTGCATTTTATTTTTTCTTTGCTGAAAGCAACTTCCTTTATCTGTGACAGGAAATTGTGATGTAGTCTGGTATTGTATATGAGCAGTTGAAGTATTAAGGGAAAAATGTCCCTTCCTAGGAAACTTTGAAATGAATAGTAGAAAAAGAAAGAAGAAATGAAGAAGAGTTCACTTTAACCCTTTATTTTCCCAGGTACTTTGTTTAGCTATGCCAAGCATTTCCAATGAATATTCAGTAATCCTTCTAAACTTGTCTGGTACATTTGGATCGTGACCCTGCACCACAAAACGAACAAAAAGTCACCAGTCATGGATTTTTAGTTAAAGTCAGATTCTGAAAGAACAGACTCTAAGCTTTAACATAATATATAACTCAATCCAAGTGGACTCTCCTAACCTATCTAAATATTGGAAAGAAAGTACACACCCTGGATAAGTGTGAACTGAGAAAAGAGGCTCTGAAGAACAGGGTCTATTCAAGCGTTTAATCTTTACCAAGTCGCACTGGCTGTGCGATGAATGGAACAAATAACAGGGTGATAAACACTAGAGCAACAACAATGAAGGGATTAACAGATTAAGCTGAAATTGTGCATGCCTTATCAACACATTCTGTTGATGATAAATGTCAACTTTCAAAGCAATAGCGTTATCCCTTCTAAAAGTTATTGGAGTTGAAAGTGATGAGCATGGACAGGGTTTTTAGCAAATATAAAGAGGACTCTTTAAGAAACACCTTATCACATTATTCCACTAAAGTGTTCCAGAAAAACTGCTGATAACCCAATTTCCTTTTCGTTTTATGATCCCAATCTTTAGTATGATGTAGAAGAAGACTTGTTCTTTCAGAAAATATGAAAAAGTCGAGATTGGCTAGGTTGACCTATTTCAACTATTTTCCGCTCTCACACAAAATCAGTGCGTGCGACTTTTTGTTCGTTTTGTGATGCATGGTCACATATACATGTAGATCAGCAAGCCCACTCAAGTGTAGCAGTGTACTTAAGTCCAATAAGAAGACCATGGTGACACGATAGGGATTAGGGGATTAGGTAATCTCTATTCATTGACATCTGAGCCAACAGGCAAGAGACCCTTTCAGCATGTTTGCAAATTGGCTAACAAAGTGCAGTAAGAATTAAAATGCTCCGAGGTACCCAATATATGTATGGTTTCTCTTCATATGCAAACACCAAGATGTTGCTTTTATCTCAGTTTATTCACATTTCTTGCAAAATGTGCTATTGCAACTGATTGACAAATTGCCCTACAGCAATGTATTGTAAATCAATGTTTGTCACTCAGTTGCAATAAAAACAACTCAATACAAGAATTTCATCAAGTGAATATTAATTGATTATGCTGTTAATTTACTTATTTCGAGCAAAACAAAGATGAAAATACTTTGTGTTCTACTATCAGTCCTTGAAATTGACAATTATCTTTATTTTATTATTATTCTTGTTTATTTGAACAGGTGAGTTCAAGGAAGTGTTTAGTTCCACAGAGGTGTTCCAGCGAATCCCTTTCAACTTTGAGTCGAGATTTGTTAAGCTTCACTTTGGTCAGGAGAAGAAAAAAGAGCTCAGTTTTGTGGAGTTCACGCAATTCCTGCACGTGAGTCTAAGAGTGCCACTCATAATGCTGAACTACATGTATCTGTGTGTATTACTTTCAAATTTAGTATTTCTATAATGTGACATGTTGTACATGTACAAACAGGTTGCATCCTAATGAACAATGGCAGGAATGTTTTATCAAATGAAATTTAAAAAACTCACTGTACCATGCTGTAATAATTGATGTGTCAAATATTACTTCACTTGTAATCAATGTGTCTCTGTTTTCTTCTGTTAACTGTGGAATAATGCCTTGTAATTTGCAGTTTTGTAGACATTTCATATAATTAATGTGAGTAAAATGGGTGCTCGCTAGCTACAGGTTTGAACCCACTGGCAGGGTAACTACCTACAAAAGTGGGCAGCTCTTAAAGCACAACCACATGGTTTGAATTCCCTGTAAATTAAAAAAAAAAATACCTGTGTTAAAATTCATCATGCAAGTCAAAAATAATTCCATATGTCTACATTCTTATTGATGGAATGTGACTTATGTATACATTGCACATATCCAATGTTCCTGACCCAGAATCTTCAAGAAGAGCATGCCAGGCAAGCCTTTATCAATATGGACAAGAACCATGTGGGAATGATCACAGCACTGGACTTCAACAAGATCATGACCACCATTCTCGGCCACATGCTGACCGACTACGTTCAGGATAACCTTGTTACTGTGAGTCCAATCTTTAAAGGGACTGTACAGTACTGGTTGAGGTGGGGATTCATGTTTTGAAAATTCCTTAAGTGAGATAATGAGAAACCTCTTATGAAATATGAAAGAGCATGTAATTTTAAGAAGGATTCAACGTTTATTTGATGAAAATTGGTTTTCAAATGGCTGAGGATATCCCAAAAAGTGATAATAATAATAGGCGACAGGCCATGCCTTTTATTAGGATCTATTTGTTTCACCTTGTTTTTGGATATCTCGGCCATTTCAAAACCGATTTTCATCAAATAAACTTTTTATAACCCTTAGAATTGCATGGTTTCTGAATATCTCGCAAAACGTTAACAGCTACACTGTAAATCCTCACATCAACCAGAACTGTCCACACCCTTTAACCTGTTGAGAACAAGCTGACTTTGCTATCTAACACGCATTTCCTATAGACACCTGCCTGAGTATACTTAGAACTACTGTGAAGCAAGATATTTATGTGGCATGAATTTTCGTGAACTGGAGCCTACAACCTTTTTCGCGGCATTACATTTTTGCAAATTGCCACTGGCATTCAATGCATAAAAAAGTGTAGACAAGATCTTTGGAGTGCGTTTTAATTTTGCGAATCTTGGCTCTCGCGAAATTTGCAAAATTAAAAAGCACACCAACATTTCTGTTTTGCAGTATTTTTCCATGGTTGAAGGAGAAATTTCTCACCATGTTCAAGGAGACTGCACTCTAAGTGTAGTGAAATCAAACAAACAGAATGAAAGTTCATTAAAATCAGACAGAAATAAACAATCATGGTATTTTGAAGTGTTACATTTTGTTGCAGAACAGCAGTACAGCAGTACTCAATTAAATGTGCAAATGTGGTGAGGTAGTAATGTCATTGTTACATAACTCTCAAACTGGCTTTCACACAGGTCTCCACATATTCCATATGCAGACTAATCAATAATTAAGAAATTACACTCTCGACATCAGATCATAGTGGACTTCTTCATGAATAAGTAGGGATATTTTTTTTTTCCTTACTGTCATATAACCGAAGGATCTTCTTTAAGTGGTTTCATAAAGAAGTCAATATAAAAATAGTGAGATGATGACATCCCTTCTATTTTGCATATGATAGGACTGTTATCAGTTTTACATGAAAACATTGTACTTCCATAACTTTCAAAGGTTTTATGCCATTTTAATGAAACTTTCACAGCTCTAGCCTTGAAATGCTATTAGTTTAATGAAAGTCACCTTAAATGTGGACAAGACTTCCTTTTCAGCATTAATAAATGGTAGTGACTGGACTTTGTTTGCCATGAAATAAGAGGTGAAAGAGGGTAGCTCTCTCTACTAAAATGCTCTGCATCTCATTTTTTTTTTGGGGGGGGGGGGTGGGAAGTGGGAGTTGTTTCTTTTTTTCATTCATTTGCGTTAAATGACCTTGTGCTGAAATGTGACCATAAGCGGGCCTGGCATAGCACGTGAATATTTTAGCGTGACTGAAAATGGAGTGCTGTCTTTTGTTTGCCGTGGGACATGTCTTTTTAACGTAAACATGAGCGAGTTTCAATTCAAGGCTCTTGGAGTATCTTTTCAAGTAAGTGCTGTCACACGTTACCTGTACCGTTTTTTGTTTGTTTGTTGCTGATCAGCACTCACCTGCTAATACCATTTTGATAGGGAATCAGGTGTCCCCTCAGCTGACTTTCAATGAATGAGGATTACTTTACTTCCCCTAAACCCTGTTATCCTAATGGCATTTGTCTGGAGTTGTCCTGGTGTCACACCTTAGTGAGTTTATCAGTTGGGGATTACAGAATGCAGGATACATTATACTGCTAAATCCATTAGTAGGGGTGTGAGTGGGTGTATCATAATAAATGGCCTCCTTTGGGGGAAATTAACCACAGATCTCTCCAGTAACACATTGGATAGCTCATTTGCCTATTTTCGCTGCACAAACAATTGAAGCAGCTGTGCTGCCATATTTCCGTGTACACTTTAATATGCGGACATGCACACATTTTCCAGCAGAGAATGTCACCAAGATCGCCTAATGTCATGACCTCTCTACGCAAGTGTATGGGTGATGTGCGTGGTAAGATGGCTACATTGACTTCAAAGCAATTGGCCAATGAGATATTCAGATATTTCCCATATAGATCAGTGGAATTAACCCGTAAGTTTAAGGATAATTCTGCTGTACAGCTTTTATCTTCCTGTTCCAATAAATTGGCAACACTACATTTTATTGCATTCTGTGTCTCTTCTGATTTTGATAAAGATGATGATGTTTTAGATTTATATGTACATTCCTGTACTCCAATCTCTGAATTGTATTATCAAAGGGAAATTTAAATCCATTTTGCATTCAAGTTGATGAATACGTAGATAAGGAATTCAGGTCAGATAGAATAGTAGAGGTATTGTTTGAGCTGGCAAAAACATGAGAAACTGAACAAATCTTCAATGTTAAACATATATAAGAAAAAACAGTGATATCATTCTTAGAGCAGATGTGAATTCAACAAGACATTAATGTCACAGCCTCGCACATTTCATATTGATGTGCATATTTAGAATATAAATGTATTTCCTATCCGTAAATAATTCCGCATTTGCAACCCTCACTGCTATGTCACCACTGCTCGAGAGTCCTCTGATATGAAGGATCTTACATCTTATTTGATTAATGTCTGGTTTGGTTAGGGATAAATTTAGAATAAAGATTAAGGTTAGGATCAGGGTTAGAGTTAGGATTAGGTTTAGAGGAAGGGGAAGGGTCTGGGGTAATTGACCAGGGGGTAATTGTCCTAGAACCCAGTGAAGATTTGTGTGCAGGTCAGTGGGAGGTTTGTGTGGTGACATCATTACCTCATTTAATTTTGCATGATTTAACATGGAACATAACCAATGTCACTGTTGTTTGAAGACATGTAAGATTTTGCAAATCCATTACCAAATTTATTATTTTGTGTACTGTATAAGCTGTTATTTTCGCGTACAGATATTTTTGCGAATGAGGAGGTCGCAAACATTTTCAAGAGATGTTGTTTTCGCGAACTGACACTGACACAACCATAAATGCACTATTAGCCTAGTGTGCATAAAGACATTCTCGCGTGTTGTTAAATTCGTGGTCCAACTGCAATTCGCGAAATTCAATTAAACCCCCACAAAGATAACAGCTGATACAGTAATTTTATTTTTATGAGATTTGTCACTGTTCTAGGTGTTTGATTTCACTCTATGGATGTTAAGAGTCAACCCGCACACACTATGGATTTTCACTTTAGGCCCCAGTCACATATAAACACGGATCCTCAAGGTTCTACATGGTGATCCATGGAGATCAGGGGAGATCCAGGATAGTTTCGACTGCGATGGAGTGTCGACGAGCGTTGATATTACTGTACACACAGTATCAACAGGGCAGCTACACGGATAAGGCAGGAAGAGCGCAGTGTCTACACAGAGAAACACGGCATCTACACGGATCAACACAGCAGCTACAAGGCAGCCACACGGACCATCCCGGATTGCTCTGCCAACACGGCAATCCCCGGATGATGCCAGATGTTTTTGACCTCCAAAAGTTGCCGTGTTGGCTTCCCAGATGTCCCCCGGATCTACATGGACATACACGGATGTCCAAGAATGTCCAAGGCGTCAACACGGATCTCTCCCCGGATCTCCCCGGATCAGATCCAGGGTGGTCTGGGGTGATCACTGATCCGGGATGTCTATGTGACTGGGGCATTAAGCCCTTCATGTGGGAAGATACAATCATGAGGGTCAGGAACAGTAAAGCTGGGTTGACACTTCTTGTGTGTGTCCAATATTCCACAGGTGGCTGGAGGTGAGACTAAGCATCTAGTTAGCTTCCCCTACTTCAACGCCTTTGTCAGTCTGCTCAAGAACATGGAGCTGATGCAGAAAATCTATGACCAGCTCACAGCCGGGACTCGCACAAAACCGGTCACAAAAGGTTTGTACTTGCTCATACATTTGTTGTCTCTTGGATGCACTTTTGCTATTCATATATTTGTCATTTTGTGTAATTGAAACGTTGAGTGAGAAAGACAAATAAAGACATTGCACTTAGAATGAACATGAAACAGATATAGTAGTAGCATAGCTGTGGTGATATTTCACTTAAAAAAAAAACACAAAAAAAAAACCCTAAGAATTTTAACCAAAATTTTTGTAATCATATTTCATACGAGATACACATTGCCAATACTAAATTTAGTTTTGGATAACTTGGCATGGAAAAGGATATAGCAAAGTCTTGTTAACTTGTCTTGTATAACTGTGTTAATTGAATATGTAGGCCTATCTTTTCCTTTTTAGACACGTTTCCGTCAAGATGTATTTTTTCCCCCTCAAATAATATAAAGACTCTTGTGTGTTGTCTGTTTGGATTGTTTCCTTTGAATGTGTCTAGAAATGCTTGTATGTCATTTGCAATTGACGAAAGGAATGATTTTGCCAATTGTGCCATAAGCTGCCCTCCTAATCTGTATGGTGTGGTTGTTATTTCAGAGGAGTTTCTCCACGCTGCTCAACAGTACCCCCAGATAACCCCCATGGAAGTGTCCATCCTTTTTCACATATGCTGCTTGGACCAATCCATTGGGTAAGCATCTCCAAGCACACTTTTCTTGAAGGCATCACTTCACTGTATTAAAAGCAAGATGAAAATCTCAGAATCTAGTCATTTGTCTGAGAAGGAAGAGATTCTAAAATGCCTGGTACTCATTCCTGGAAATCACTGGATTGGTGCATTCAGTCAACCCTAGAGTGCATCCTGTAGTCAGCTGATGACTTATAATGCCAGCGTCTTAGTCCCACCTGATGGAGACTCTCCGTGTTACAATGGGCTCTGTTTCAAAGAGTTGTATGATCCCAATAAAACAAATTCAATTGTTGGGTAATTTAATCCAGTTTAAACATTTTTCAGCAGATTTTTTTGTTTCATCTTCTGCAGTTTTGTTTGATTTTAAATACCGTACAAGATGAACTTGACTGCATGAAGCATCTAAAAGTGCCACCTAGATCATAGACATTTCCGTGTCTGATATTTCCATGTCTGTGATACATGAAGTGAAATCAAGTTATTTTGTAGGTACCTATTTGACTATAAAGGCAACTAGTCTGTAGAAAATGTGAGATATCTTGCAAAGAATACAATGTAAGCTCTTCGCATTGAAATGATATATTCAAATGTTTGCGTAAGACTGACTGTTAGTTGCATAGTTACTGGTTGTTTTGATGGCACATGGCTTTCAAATTATCTCCAAATCTCGATTGATTATCCCTTGAGTTCTAACGTATTAGATACTTCTTGTATCTAGGAGAATTTTTGTGCTGTCATGTTGCATCGGGTGACTGATGTATTTCTAGAGCAGCATACCATTCTACTTTAATATTATATTTATCTCCTTCTTGAAATAATTCAGATTATTTGTATGTTGTTGGATTTCTTTTAATGCCCAACATAATATAAAGGCGCAGCTTCATTCAGGCATACAAAAAAATTGTACTGGCTAACATGGCTGTCTCGTGCTTTTCAAACTGGCAGCAGTAGGAATGTTTTCTTGTTGTACTATACAGCTTTGATGAATACCAGAGCCATTATGCCCTCTAAAGTTGACGCCACAATTGAGCTGTATTTCTTGTGCTTTCTGTCATTGTTGTTGGGTGTTTTGGGTTTGTTTGTTTTTTTTTTTTTTCATTGGCTGGAGAGGGGAAGTGCTAGGGGAGGGATATTTAGTGATTATTGTATGGAATTCTCTGTTGTAGTACCTGTAGAGATTGTGAAGTTGTTTAGTTTCGTGTTGATGAGTTAACTTTGATGTCTTTATGAACAGTGAGGAAGAAGAAGACATTTATTCAAGTGGAATGGAGCGCTCATTCATGGGGTTAGGTTATTTGGCTTTCTTGTTGGTTGATTTTTTTTTTTTTTTTAACATCAACTCCATAATTCCAAAATGCTCGAGAATGCAATGTGTGGTTTCAGGAAACAAAATAACTTAACTCATTCTTATCCACTAATTTCTTTCTTTTTTTCTTTTTTTTTTTTGGTTATAATTAATGAAAGTTTGCATGCCGGGAAATATTATCCATAGATATACAGAAAATTGCTTTCGACAATGGTATATTTGGAAGTACTATCATGGTGTTGATCAGCAACCTAAATTTCAACCACCCTTTTTTCATATAGGTCGGAAGTTTAATGATTGATATGTATAGTGAATTGTAGTTTTGTCAGATGATTGTGATATTGTCAACAGAGAACTTTAATTGATGGCTTTATACCGTATATCAAATGTGCAATTGTATTTGTTTCCTGTGGAGACTGAATAATCTCTGTGAACAGTGATACGATGTTGTGGCATGAAATGCTTTAGATATCTCTGCACTGTGCCATGAAATCTCTCTAGGGTGTAGATGTACTTGCAAAACTAGACATGCCGTGAAATCCACATTACCATCCATTCTTGAATCTTTCACAAACCTCCACAATTCTCCCCTCCCCATCTATGCATGACAGTAAAGTTTGGTAAGTGTGCCTTTGATGCATTGTGTATGATCGACACAGCTTTGATTTGAGGTTTCTCACAGTAGATACTATCTTGGGTATATTTTCAAGGGAGTGTGACTACCATTTAAACACAGGGAGTGTAAGGACACTTGTAATTCATGGACCAAGAGGGATTAATAAGAAAAGATGTGTTGTACCAAATTATCAATGGTCTATCATTTATCTTGTGTACATATATCCGCATTTACCCTTTCCACATTATTCACTAGTCTTTTTTGCTACAGTATGCACTCTACGTCATGTATTTTCACAGCACTCTGTAATCTGTTTGCACATAATCAACAAGCTGACTCTCATTCCTGGAGCTATGACAGTAATCAGTGTTCCCAGCCCATGCCTTGTTCAAATTTTTCAGAGTATTTGTTTCACTGTGCAGTTATTCTACAGAATATGATACTGTTCAGGATTAGTGCAAGACCATGAGAATAGTAGAAGGTGAAATGGGAAAGGTAATGAAAATGAAAAATATAGAAAGTTCAAAATGTAAAAACTTCGACTACCATAGAAAAAAAAAAGAAAGAAACAAAACTTGCCTCTAATTAACCATTTACACATTGACAAAACTCATTGCTAAGAAGAAGACAATTGTGCTAGGCTCAGGAAGGTTTGAATTTGCTCTAGATTTAATTTTTGTAACAAATATTGACATGAATACAGGACGTACATGCCTGCATCACTGTGATATTAAATAGGGTGATGAGACATCTGTAAAATTCTCCTCTTGGTAATTTTCCAAACTGTGCCCACCTCTATGTATATACTATATTTGGAAAGGGAAAAGGGAAAATCAATAAATGCACCAACATTTTGTTTTTCCTTCCAAAATTTTATGAGATTTGATGCCAAAATAATGTGGCAGTGCAACATCAGGCAGTGAACATCAGGTATTCAAACCATGTTCAGATCAGTATTGATTTAGTGACTACTAGTATACAGTAAGTCATTGCAATGCACTGCGCAGAGGTTTGGATGTGTTTTATCCCTTATGATGGTTGTAGATTTAGGAAGATTACTCTAACAGTTAGAAAGATGTACACACCCATTAAGTCTTCTCCAACCTCTTGAACTGGTCCAGAATTTCCCTTTTAGTGATAGCAGTTGAATGAGTAGGCAATTGTGTGCTTCATCTTCAGATATTAGCACAAATTATTAACAATTTTGATGTACTAGTTATTTGATTAAGTGGATGGGTTTGATGGGTGTCAGTTATCTCACATGTATGATGCTAGTGACGAGCATCACTGCATTTAAAGGATGCATGGTGTACTTTAATTAAAAGAGAAACTGGAGTCATCAGTTTAGATCACTAACTATTTTTATGCCTCCGCCACGAAGTGGTGCCGGAGGCATTATGTTTTCGGGTTGTCCGTCCGTCCGTCCGTCCGTCCGTCCGTCCGTCCGTCCGTCCTTCCGTCCGTCCGTCCTTCCGTCCGTCCGTAATGAATTTTGTGGACAAGGTAACTATCGAAACCTGTTGAGGTATCCTAATGAAACTTGGCATGTATGTGTATTAGGGGGTGAAGTTGTGCCTATCAACTTTTGGGTGCACATGCTCAAGGTCAAAGGTCAAAAGGTCAAGGTCAAATACATAAAATTTCACTATTTTCACCATATCTATTGAATGCCTGAAGATAATTTCTTGAAACTTAGTGTATACATGTATTACCCAATTAAGATTCTCTGGTGAAAGTTTGGGTCATGAGGTCAAAGGTCAAAGGTCAAAAGGTCAGGGTCAAATACATAAAATTTCACTATTTCCACCATATCTATTGAATGCCTGAAGATATTTTCTTGAAACTTAGTGTATACATGTATTACCCAATTAAGATTCTCTGGTGAAAGTTTGGGCCATGAGGTCAAAGGTCAAAGGTTAAAAGGTCAAGTAAAGATATTAAAACTTCTTTTTTTTCTCTGTACCTTGGAAAATTGTTCAAGGTATCTTCATGGAACATAGTATATACATGTACTGACTGGAAATGATTATCTAGAGAATGTAGGGTTCATGGGGTCAAAGGTCAGGGGTCAAAGGTCAAGTGCAAGACTTCAAAATTTTACTATTACCCTCATATTTATGCAATGCCAGCAGGGTTATTTTTTTACACTTGGTGTATGCATGTGTAGCCTAATAGAAATTCTCTGGAAAGATTTTTTTTTTCTCTTTTTGCCTCAAAGGTCAAAAGGTCAAAGATCAAGTGAAAGTGCTGAACTAACTTTTTCCTCCATATCTCGGAAGTGGCTCAAGTTACCTTGAAACTTAGTACATATTATGCATATTCTACCTGAAAGTAATTATCTTATGAATTTTAGGGTCAAGGGCCAGATGAAAATGGTAACAATTTACTATTTAATTCAGAAATTGCACTTTTTCTCCACACCTGTACCTTGAAAATTACTCAATGCCTGAATGTATGATTGGGTCAAAGTCAAGTTAAAGTCCTTAAATCCCTAGATACATGCTCTCCTATTCATCCAATTAAACCTACGTCAAGGAAGGTGAACATTCAACACATTTGTGACAAACTTGTCATTCCAATATTTTGCCAATTTTGTGAAAATGTAATCACACAGTGTCCACATGTACTATCTAGACCTATTGGGAAAATCATGCATTATGGCGGAGGCATACCAGTCGCCAAAGCGACATTTCTAGTTCGATCAAGGAATGATGTGTTAGTTTAACCACAATTGGTTATGTGTGTCGATGAGTGTGTGACTGAGCACAGTGCACAGCTGCAACATAACATCTAGAATATTTTGCTGGTTGATATGGACAGAGCGGGCATGTCACCTGAGCGTTATCTACACTGCCAAAATAATCGGATAACTGTGTGTTTTTGTGTTTGCATAACGACATGTCTGTTAACGATGTTTGCGTGTTTCTCCCTCTCAGTCTTTTCTGCCTCTCTTCTATCGCATCTCCAAATATTACGAGCATGGCGACAGAAGGATGCTCATGATGAATTTTCCAGAGGCACTGCATGCAGAAATTCGTGGTCGATTCTTTATAATGCGCATCTTCATATTTGCCAAGTACTTAAACACCCACTACTACTCGTTATGATTTACTTCCAATGCAGACTCTTGATTCCTTGAAAGAACAATTTTTTCCCCCTTTTTGTACATAAATGTCATAGTGCAAGTGAGTGAGCTGATTGGTAATTTGTCAGTGTATGCGTTGACAATGATCCATAATCATAACCATAATCAATTATAAGCATAAAAATAATCGTGATCATAATCATAATATTTTCAACAATAATAACAGCATAATAACAATCAAATAGCACCCTTAAAGGACAAGTTTACGTTCATTAACATAAGGATTGAGAGAATGTAGCAATATTAGTAGAACACATTGAAAGTTTGAGGAAAATCGGACAATCCGTTCAAAAGTTATGAATTTTTGAAGTTTTTGTGCAGTCACCGCTGGGTGAGAAGACTACTGCAGTGTATGATGTCACATGCATACAACAATATAAGGAAAATATAAAGAGAATTTCACAATTTCATCTTTTGAAAAAAGTACACATTCCCTTGACTCGTTACTGACATATGTTATGGGTAATATTATTCCCATTGCCTTTAGAAAGAGGCAAGTCAAGTGCTCTTTTATTATGCGAAAAAGGTGAAAATATGTTGAATTTTCTTTTCTTTATACTGTTGTACTCATATGACATCATGAGCCTTAGTGTAGTAGTCTCCTCATCCAGCGGTTCCAACACAAAAACTTTAAAAATTCTTAACTTTTGCGTCGATTGTCCAATTTTCCTCAAACTTTCACTGATGTGTTCTACTAATATTGTTGCATTCTCTCAATCCTCATGTTTATGAAGGTGAACTTGTCCTTTAAGCTTGTTATGTTGCGTGTGATATGGATTTAATCTTATGCGATGTTGCAATATCAGAGAGTTTGATTTGTCTTCCCATGATGGCCTTACCTTGATACACTGCTGTGGGGAAACTAAACCTTGAAAGAAGACTGCTGGAGGATAGATATGATTTGTGCTAAATAGGAAAGGTAGAGTTTTGTTTGTTTTTATGTACAAATGGGGTCAAATTGACACTAGTAACAGACAATGATAGAAATTCATAGACAGGAAGAGCTGAAGGGCCCATAGAATCTATCGTAGTATTCCTAAGGCATTTATTTTCCTTGGCTGCTCTGTTGTGCAGAAGGAAAGCAGCTACTGTGAACACGGTTTGGAGTTTATGCTCTTGGGGTAAATGACGGAAGATGACATGTTATTGTGCAAAGGTACTGTTCATAGTTACTGTCACTGGTCAGTGTTGCACATTTATTACAGTCTTTTACAAATTCCTGTATAACTGAAACTGTAAATTTCAAGCATGTTCAAATTCAGACTCAATGAAAGTATAGCTGTATTGTATTTTTTGCTGTATTTTTACTCTAGGACAAAAGTTGGAACAGATGAGATCAACATCTTCATCTTCTTTCAAAGAATGCATTATCAGATTTTATTAATACTTAATTGAAATCATTCTCAAGGGCAGGTCATGCAGAGTTGCTTACAATGAACATACAACATTTGTAAACTGTATTCATTCAGATATAGTTCAATTTCAGTTTCAAATTTAATTTATTTTCATATTCTTCATGAAAATAGTTCAGATACAAAAATACAATTATACCATACCAAATTTACAAAGCATAAATTAGGTGAAACTTCACCGGAATGTAAAACAGTGTGTCTCAATATAAATACAAAGGTCTGGTTACAGTAGTGTTGGGCAATGCTCAAAGTACGAGAAATGGGATGGGGCCTACATAAAAGTAAGCTTGTTCAGTCATAGTTCTAACTTATGGAGCAATAAGCTGAGCTTCTGTGGGCCAAAACACTGAAGATCCCTTTGATTTTATTTCTTTGATTTCAAATTGGTGGACTAGTGGTATGTCCAATGTATCTTTGTTTTGTATTGTATTGAAGTCACAGACACATTGATGTGATCATCGAAGCAGCCAATCAATCTGACGCTATATTTCTTGGGGGGGGGGGATGGTGTGGCTATGGCTGTCATTATTTCTGATATTATTGTGAGTTATTTAAGCACTGTAACAGTGGATATTTTCTCATGAGTAATTTTTTTGTGCTCTGCCGAGTTAAATAAATTTTGCATGTTTTTGATTCTGAATCATCAAAACATTACATAGTGGTACATAAACAAGCAAGAAGACATTTGCATGCTTTTATTTTCATGCTAGTGTAAACACAGAAGTTTTCATGGTGCATTAATTCTTGCATATTTTGCGCTACTTTTCACTAGCACAAATTCTAAAACCCATGAAAATATCTTCACAATTTTCTCTGCACATTTTGAATGGGTTGACAACTCTGCAGCGTGAATTCAAGAACCTGTGAATTTGTGTTTTTGCATTGCAAAGCACAAAGAATTGATTACATGAAAGTATGGACGTTTACAATATAGTTTTTGATTGCACAAAATGCTCGAAAATTTCCACTCCGTGAACATTTCCACTGTTACTGTACTCTGAGAGCAATGCATATCCCCAACTTCAATATTTCTACATAACCATTTTCCCAGCATAAACAATAACCAACAAGGCAGCACGAGCTGCCTATGCATAACTACAGACAACTGAACAGTGTCATTGTACTTTATTTGCACAGGGTGTACCTAAAAAGTCTGTCCACATTTTATTACATGCTACTTTCTCCATTGTTTGTCATTGTCTGCGTGAAACTTTTCCTCCAAGAGTACATACCCAAGAATGTTCGGTCCATGGAAGAACATTACAAAACATATTTTTGTCAAATGATCATTTTAATCCGATAACATATGATGTGTGGTCTTACCCACATTATATGATTTTTACCCCTTTAGGCCTACAGTTTATTCAGTTCATGTGGATGTGCACATCATGTAACAAATGTAAACATAACAAGGCCAGTAATCCATGTTCATAGTGGGTACACATATGTCATTACTTGACTTCAGAACTAATGTCCATTGTGGAGTTTGCTGTTGAATGGTGCAGTGATTTCCCTCTTGTGCAATTGATATGACTGCTGCCAGTCTGGAGTTGGAGTCCATGTCTTTGTTCTAATTATTTAAGTTGCTGGATTCTTTCTCTCTCTTTGATCAGCTAAGAAAATCGGCAGTGACTGTTGATTTCAACTTGCCTGTTTTCTGCCTTTGTTTGTATTTTATCCTAGCAAATGCAATGTCCTCTTTGCCCAATTTTATTTGCAAACAGATGCTTTTATGTAAGGCTCTTTTTTATTCAGCATTTCTTTTATCTAAGACAGGTACAAATATCACCTGTGATACCTTATGATACTCTGTGAATTGTCATATCTTCCTGTATTCTCTTTCTTTTTATTGACTTATTTACAACTCTTTGTTTGAGGTTATGACATTTCGAATCCCCTTGCATGCATCTACTCAAATTGAGTTTTTGAAGCAAGATGAAATGCAATGTATAATGTGCATAATCTGTCAATTTGTCAACTTTTTGTGGTGATTGTTAAATTTGTGTCAGCATAGATAGATAATAGAAGCAAATATAGAGGATGACTACATTGTTATTATTTACAGTTGCTGGCAATCACCAATGATGGTTACAGTACCTTTTCCCTTACTGCACTGAAAGCTTTCAGTAATCAGGTGTTTGGTTCAGGACCCTCATCAAGTAACTCTTGTCATCTACACTGTCTTGTAACGAGATGAATTTATGACGGTGACAAGTCATTGAAAATTGAATTCTGAAAGGAGAAGACTGAAACTGGAGCCAGTGAGATGACTTTCTTGTCTTAATGAAAAATAAAGAAGAGAGAGAGAGAGAAAAAAAAAATTTTATGAACAACTAGGACAGATTATGAAATATGCTTGTGAAGTGGCTGTATTAAGAAAAGTGAACCACTCCCACCGGCATATACATGGAAAAGTGCTGTGCTGTGAACACATCCCTTCTTTCCTCATCTCTTGTCAGGCGTATCACCATGAAGGATCTGCAGAAGATCACCCCACCCACAGACCTCATCAAGAAGATCCAGGTGTCGCAGCCCAAGGAGCAGGTGGAGAGGACCCTCCTCTTACAGGGTCTGGAGTCCGTCTACCGGTTCACGCTGGGCTCTATCGCTGGAGGTGAGTGTGTTTGTCAGGGGGGTGACAGCTACCTACTAAAGGTACCCATTCCCTGTCAGTGTGCGGCCTCAGCAGGGATGAAGGGTGCCACCGGAGGAACATAGATTTTCATGAAGAATGGTAGATTTAGGAAACACCTACATTATAACCAAGTGCTCAAGGAATTGTGCATGTGATGGAAAAAGCCTTCAAGAGTTGCCACGATAGGGCATCAGGCAGACTGAAGAAAAAAATATGTGTCTGAAGAGTGTCCAGTGTAAAGAAAGAAAAAATTGTGTGCCTCTGAATTTAATGGTATTTTCAAGACACATGGAGTGACTTCATTTTTATGTCAACAAAACTGGAAGTAATGTTTGGAATTATGTGTCACTGTTAAAGTTTGTACTTTTAATTTAGACAGCTTTTTAGGATTGCACAATGACCTGGTCAGAAGTAAAAAGAAAAAAGAAAAAAAAAAAAGCAAATGATGATATCTGTGTTGTCAGCTTAAGAAGTCAGGGCCATTTTCACTCTGTTACACAAAGTTGACCATTCTCAATAATTCAAAACTTGTTTGCAGCCACTGGTGCTACAGCAGTGTACCCCATCGACCTGGTCAAAACAAGAATGCAGAACCAGCGAAGCGGTCAACTGGTCGGAGAGTTGATGTACAAGAACAGCTGGGACTGTTTCAAGAAGGTCATCAGGCACGAGGGCTTCTTTGGTCTCTACAGAGGTAAGTCAAACATGCGGCCGGTCACTTGGAACCTGAGATTGTGCTGGAGTCATTTCAGAAGGTCCATGTTCTCAAGTTACTTTTTTCTTCAAGGAATCTTAGTCTTCATCCTGCCGATGATGCGAGATGTGTTGGAGGTAGTCCTTGGATTAGTGCAGGATCAGCATTGTGGGTGATGTTGTTCTCATTTGGAAGAGTAGTATGACCTTACAAGACAGTGATATTGATGCATCACGGTAAAGGTGGAGATTTTGTGCAACAAGTATTTGGCACTTGGTCGAGTATAATGAATTTCATTGGTTCATAATTTCATTGTTTGTCAACCCTTTCCATGCGATAGTGTGAATTCACAAGGATGAAACTTTGTAAAGTATTTGCATAATGTTGGTTTCATGTTCGCATCACATCAAGCAAATTGGATAAAAACATCAGTACCATGAACTGTAGTCCCAAGTTTAGGTGAAGCATGCAAGGAAAGTGATTTTATCATAGAGAGTAGAGATTCTGCCGCGATGTGAGTTAAAATGTATGAAAGCTCCAAGTATGTGATAGTGAAAGTAGGTGGGGTAAGGGTGATGAGGTTTTGTAATGAGCATCAACTGACTGCTTGATGTGCCACTGCACCCACTGATGTCTCTCCCCCAGGTCTCCCTCCCCAGCTGGTGGGAGTGGCTCCAGAGAAGGCCATCAAACTGACCATGAATGACCTGGTGAGGGACCATGTCAGGAGAGAAGATGGCACCTATCCATTCTGGGGAGAGATGCTGGCCGGTGGATGTGTGAGTAACCCAAGGCCACTGGTCTAGATTTGTGGGAAATGGAAAGTGGCCATATTGTGAAACACAATGTCATAGTTTATTTAACTCTTATTTAACTCTTTTACCATTGTCTGGTTTTTCAACTGTACATAAACTGAAAATAAACCTCGAAAACAACAACAACAACAGCAACAAAAAGTCATAGGATACACTGTTTTATAAGGGGTAAATATTGAAAATATTTCTAGGCAAGTGTAAAATCCACGATGAGGAAAAATTCAATGAGGTATATTCAGGGTTAAGTCTGAAGACTATCTGGTGTCTTCATAGTTGCCCTGTTCCTTCAGTTCTTTATTTGAATTGTTAAGGTCACTTCCCTTGGTGCTGTTGAAAGCTGCGACGAGGGGGATTGGAATGTGATTGGCCAATGAGGTTCCTCCCTCCGAGAGTTGATGCTAACCCATCTGTCTCCCGTTTTTCCTCATCCCAGGCTGGTGCATCCCAGGTGATGTTCACCAACCCTCTGGAGATTGTCAAGATCAGGCTGCAGGTAGCTGGGGAGATCCAGACTGGGCCCCGTGTCAGTGCCATCTCGGTCATGAAGGACCTGGGTTTCTTTGGGCTCTACAAAGTAAGAAAGGGTCACCAGTCTGTTTTAGACTTAATGGTGGCTTACACTTTTGTATCATCCTGCATTATATTTGCATGAAATCATCTCATATGTGACGATTATTCCAGTGAAAAGGACAGTAGCTACATTACCAATTTGCCTTATGTGATTGTAGGAGTGAGATGCCATCAATGGGCGATGCTTAATGGAGTATAGTCACCATTAGCAGTCACTGTAAAATGGGTGGTGTGCTGAGTGGCAGGTATTCTATCAAGTATTAGTAGCTCGTAGCTCTGAGCAATTTCTGTTACTCCATCAGTCACTCAAGATATGTCTGTTAACATGCTTAACCCTAAAAGGGCCGGGGGGGGGGCGGAATCCGCCCCCCCTCGACGTTTCGCGCTATAATTCTGTAACGCAAGAAGGCCTCATCGCGAGGCTTCTTGACTTTCTTCGTTCAAGTCTCGCGCAACTTTTGAGACCAAATTTGCAACGTCCGCGCATACTTTTGCGAAGCCACGCCCATTTTTGTAACGGAATGTCGCTCCAAAACGGGCACAATTTTGTGATTTTGTGTACATTTCCTATGGAAAACAGTGCTCTGTCATGAAAGGCATAAAAACCTGATTATTTTTACAATTAATCACTTTCATTGATTAATTTTGTGCTAATTATGGTAGAAAAGTGGTCAGTGACAATTTCCAATGAAAAAACAAAGAAAAAACAAAAGTTGAAAAACAAAGAAATACATAAATTCTGAAAACAATAAAATACATAAGAATTGAAATGAGTTTTGGAAGTTTTTGTGATGTACAATTGTTGAATATGCTAAAACAGATTTACAGATCAAAAATTAGACTCTCAATGCTTTTAATTAAGCTAAAATATCACCTTGAGCTTAATTTGCATAATTAATTAATTAAAATTAGAAATTGATTGTTTCAAAAAATCTTATGACACAATCTTGTAGATTATGACGCGGGTCTCACGCATGCAAAATTTCATCGCGATCGCACCACCGATGGCCGAGATCTCAGGGGGGGGCGGAATCCGCCCCCCCCCCCCCCCCCCCCCCCGGTCTGAGCATAGCCAAAAAAGCCCGGCCCCTTTAGGGTTAATCTGTACACATCTGGCAGAGTGGTTATTAACTCACAGGAAGAAATTAGAGAGGAAAAAAAAAAAACCTTCAACCTGTTGAGGACGAGTCCCAAGTATTTAATACTCAGGCAGGTGTGTATGGGAAATGCGTATTGCAGCAAAATCACTCCGTCCTCAATGGGTTAGATAACAACATAGGTATGCCATGATTGGTTAAAACTCTAAATACTAAGATTTTGTTTCCTTTTCATGATGAAATAGATGTTTTATAAATAAGAATTTATTTTAATGTATGGAGCAGAAAAATTTAGGCTAAATAGTTATAAGTTTCTTGGCAGCCAGGTAGAGTTCTGTAATGTCTTTAGGAAGACAATCATTTTCTGACCACCAAGTTGTAATTTCCTGTTGTTTCCTTGCATCCAGGGGGCGAGGGCGTGTTTCCTTCGTGACATCCCTTTCTCAGCCATCTACTTCCCAGTCTACGCTCACCTCAAGACGTACTTTGCAGACAGGGAGGGGCACAATTCTCCCACCTCGCTGCTGTGTGCAGCCACATTAGCAGGTCAGCCATACAATTTCATTCTTTGCGTCTCTTTCCCCCTCTGTTGTGATTTATGTCTTGTGTTTTCAGCCTTGTCACTTTGCTTCGACTCATTCAGTTGTTAGTCCAGCCTACCGTTTGGTACCATACCATGTGGCAAAGTCAATTTTCTATTGTGAACTGACCTGCTACATTTCTAGACAAATTTGATAGAAATTTGCTATGCAGGTGGGGGACAGACAGGAGAGGTATATACTAATATTGTGTACATAGCGTGGTCTACCTCCACTCGTGCTTGAGTTGACACACAACTTCACTTAAACAACTCTCCATTCTAGATGTGATGAAATACCATATGGTGTGTGTAACATCTATCAAAATACAAGCTCTTTGCTTGAAGCAAAAGGTCACTTCACTCTTTCCAAGCATCTAACTTTCTCTAGCACAAATTACTGGTACCTTCCCCAACACTGTCGTGATGAAATCCACCGATTTCATTCAGACTTTCTGTGAATGGCAACTAGTGATCACCCGTATTGCTGCATGAATAACCCTTTCCCCACTACACTGGATGACATAGGCAAATACATGTCTCTTGTTCATGTATTTGCTCTTCAATGTGAAAATGATAAATATGAAGACTGTCTTTTAGAAGTGAAGAAAGAAAGACATCCGCAAAGTATGTGCAGTGAAATACATTCATGTGTGTCCATGAAAAGTTTCTCTGACAAGCAAGCCGTTGCAATGGACATTTAACACTCAAATATATGCATCCGATAAATTCCAATTTTAGGGGAATCAGATTCATTGTTTTTAGTGACTTCTTAGAATAAACCTCAGATGATGAATCCAATTGAAATTGCACCTTGTAATTCTGACATTTTTCACTGTCTGGCAGCCATGATTTCAGAATGACTGAACTTTATTTGTAACCTTTTACACTTGGTAGCAGGAAGACCATTGCTGCATGTGATTTGACTCACAAGATTTGTCATCCTTTCACCATCAGGTGCTCCGGCTGCCTACTCAGTAACCCCCGCAGACGTGATCAAGACAAGACTACAGGTGGTAGCAAGGACAGGTCAGGCAACCTACTCTGGCGTCATTGACTGCGCACGGAAGATCTACAAGCAGGAGGGCTTCAGAGCGTTCTGGAAAGGCGGACCTGGTAGGATTCTGGAGTCGGGGGTAAAAGGGGGTGCATGGATGGGTGGGACAGGTATAGTTTGATCGACATGCCCCTTGGGAGACAATAAAAAGTGGATATCAGCCTCCAGTGATGCTCAGATAATAATGTACATCGGTGTGAAATGCAGTCTTGAAGTATGTTCACACTAAGCATATTTGCATACAAAGATTTTAAACTGGATTATACCACTCTACACGAGACATAAGGTTGTTTGTGCCTCATATGATTGTGTTGTGTCACATTATCGTGAGTGAAAAATCAAAAAAAAAAAAATGCTTGACTCTCATCAGTGCCACACTTGAATGACTGCTAAACTTGACCCCGATCATCTCATTGTTATTCCTTGGCTGCAGCTCGAATCTTCAGATCGTCGCCCCAGTTCGGTGTGACCCTGCTAACCTACGAGTTACTGCAGAGGGCGATACCCATCGACTTTGGTGGCAGGTAGGTGTGAGGGATGTGAGTGTGTTATGATATTGGGATAATTGTGTTAGATGTCTCCATTTGTCCCTCTTTGCACAAATGTGAAATGATTTCTACAGAGCATACATTTTCAAATGAATGAATCAATTATAACATGGGTTCAAGAATATAACCAATCAAGAGCGCTGAAATGAGTCATGTGTGCGCTCTTGATTTTCTTACTGACGTGCACAGCCCTGCAAAAAGTGTGCAATGAAAAAGCATAGCAGCATGGCGTGTTATCCTCGCGGCAACTGATGTCACAATTTATACTCTGGCAGTGTGCATTCAGTAAGTTGTTAAAAAGCATTTCGTGAGCTACTTTTCATGCTCTCAATCACATTTTTCTGTAAACAACTTCTAGTTCGTACTGCGGCCGCGCCTGCCAGTCTCCATTGTGCATATATATGTGTGTACATACGTACCGGCACTGTGTAAATAAAGCGTTTGCCAGATGCAAGTGCCTGAGTGTTTGAAACGAACATCTTTGGACATCTTGACATTTGAGCAGGATTTATATGTAACTGAGTGGTATTGACCTATAAAGGTACACGAAAAATGCTGCTAATTTTTTACCCATTTTTTATATTAAATAATGCACAGGTTTAAGTTTATGACGTTAGTGGAGATGCTGCTCACTCTCGGGTATTCACAATGTAGTGCATGTTTCGCCATCGTAAATACCCTCAAGTGCTGCATCTCCACTAACGCACTCTCACCTGTGTATTCTTTGTAAAATAACCCTGAAATGAATGATTGCTCTTTTTCCTCCAAAAGTAACGTCAGAAATATGATGTAACAATGGATGACCTCTTGATATGATTTGTGCTCTTGATCTCCTTCCTTCCTACAGACGACCTGAGGGGTCAGAGGTCAAAACACCAACCCATCCAGCTGACCTCCCTCCAGTCAATCCAGATCACATCGGAGGCATGCAGCTGGCTGTCGCCACCTTCTCTGGCGTCGAATCCAAGTTCGGCCTCTTCCTACCCAAGTTCAGAACCATGCAGGCGCAGGCGAGCTAACTTCAGCGTTGTTTGTGGCCGGCCATAGCCAGAGTGTGGCAGGAGGAAATTCTACTAAATACTAAAACTAGCACAGAGCATTTGTAGGTGTGATATGAGATGCAAATGCGTGGCCGTGAGTGTATTGGGGCGGGAGCTGATAGGTGCAAATCTATCCCTTGTGGTTTGCTGGTCTTTGATTGATGCAGTGCATGCAAACAAGGTGGAAACACACTGAGCTGTACATTATACTCTTGTGTGCTTTTATCGTGTATTCTGGTATAGCCAAATTGATTATAATGAACGCATTCACGAGGAGCGTAAACTGGGCAAGTGCAGGGTCCCTGTCACTCAGAGCGTTGCAGCCACTGTAGCCTGCAGTGTTTGTAGTTACCATAGCAACAGCTAGAATACTCACAGCTCATTGGCTTATTTGCCCTGCTGCTGCTACACATGGTAACTGAAAGTGTTGTAGGTTGCTAGCGACGCAGAGTACTTTTCAATAAAACAGGGCTGTATTCATCGCAATGAATGTAAAACTACCAACTTTAAAAGGGATCATAGCTGTAAAACCAACTCTGAGCATCATACATAAAGCAGGATATGTATATCTCATAAGGTCTGTATCTATCAAATGTGACTCAATCTGTTTCTGTGTTTTAAATTGTGATTATAACATACCATCAGCACCTGACGTACCAGTAAAAAGTGACATGTGACAGCTATACAGTGTTCATGTATTTATTGGTCACACATGGTATCAATGCCTACTTCAGTTTCTTGTACGTGCAGAAGGGTTTTTGAAGTGATGAGGTAGTCTTTTCTTTTTCTTTCTTTTTTGTATTGGTTTTGACTGAGTAAACACTATCACAATAAGTATTTTGTGTTGTGCTTCGTAAAGAAATGAATTGCTGCCTCACTTGGACATGCCGAGTTTTTCAAAGTTTTTTTTTTGTTTTTTTGTTTTTTTGTCAATGCAGTGCACTCCCATTGTATTGGACATGTTTATAACAAAATACTTGTTACAATGAAGTAAAAATTCAGGTTCTAAGACCATCATCTTTATATAGTTTACTGTTCGGCTATAACAAAATTTTGATATAACTAAAGAAAACAGCTGTTCCCAAGGACTTCGTTATAATGGGGATCGCCTGTACCGTAACAGTTTGATCAGTGGCTGTGAAGACAGACAAAAATAGGCAGGAGAGCTATGTCTCCATGTAAGAAGGATGGGAAGAGAAGGATAGAACAGAATATCCCCTGCAAGGAAGTCTCGTCACTTATTCACTTCACATAGTGGTGTATTACGGCAAGTATCATAGCATGTCGCAGACCGCATTCTGCCAAACCAACAACCGATTTTCAAGTGCCAAGAAAGAACAAATCTCCCACAACAATGCCCTACCCTTTCATCTTGCCAATTATATACCTCTCTCTTTATTTGTGTGTGGTTTTTTTTTACATGTCTTTTATTTTGCAGGTAGTTAAAAATGTTCTGTTCTCCTATGTGGAGTGCTTCTGTCATGATAGGTGAAGAGGTACTGCATGCATGATGTATTTTGCAGTGTAACTTGTCCAACAGTATTGTGAGTGGTTTGAATTCACAGTCGAAAACCACATAACAAATTAAAAATCAGTTATATCCCATTTCAACAGATGATGTAACAATAAATCCCACCTTGAAGCAATATGCATTGCTGCAGTTGTTACTTGACTCACGAAAATAGGAACACTGCAAAGTGCAAAGTTTGATGGTATCTACATTAATTGATTACAAATGAGAAAAGTGTCCTATCTGCATCATCTGCTAGTGATGATGATGGGGGGGGGGGGGGATTGAGCGCCATGTTCTTATGAGTTGTTGTCTGAAGTCTCTGTAGAGTCAATGGGTTGCAAGAGATAGGTGTCAAATGTTGCTAATTTTGTGAACATCAGTTGGCTTGCAAAGTTAGATATAAGGGCAAGTCCATCGTTACCGACATTACATTCAGAGAATTTTTTGTGACTTTGTGGGCTTATTTCAACAACTCGGCATAATCATTCTGAATAAATTCGTGGTTTATTCTAACCCAGTCATCCTGAAATGTTAACAGTCCGAGTTTTGATCAGTTACTATAAATCATTTTGTAGATATTACACAAAATGCTTGCCGTTATGGACATTACATTTTTTGGACACGATTATTTACCTCCATGTGGATACGTTGAGAAATTTATGAATCAGAGCATTAAGTAAAACAAAATTTCTTCTGAAATGAATGTTCAGGTCCTGTTTAAGTTGTAGATTGATAAAATTGTGTACAACAAATTCAGTATTTACTCTACAGGTTCACAAATGTAGCATTATGGACATTACATTTTTAGCGTTACATACATTACAACTTTGTCCACTTTTTAAAGTCCCAATATTCATACTTTAACACAGTTCCTATCTCAGACAAGGCAAATATTAGTGTCTTTTGGTTCATTCTTAACCATTTCAAATTATTGCTGATTTAGGATTTTTAGGAAAAGTAACATTTTTTGCGGAATTGCCCATAACATTATGTTTCCATCAGGAAAAACCTTAAGTGATCTGATTACCAGTACTGAAATCTGGTTTATTTTCTAGACCAAGCAGTGATGTTGCTTCAAATATGTTGTGCCACATACCCATGTCTATATGTGCCAAACGAGAATCGTGGCTCTCGTGAAAGTTCTTGTCTACACTATATGCATTGGATGCCAGTGGCAATTCGCAAAAAAAAAAAAAAAAAAAAATCATACTGTGAAGAAGGCTGTCAGCTCCAATTCTAGGAAAGTTTCAAGCTGCAGATATTTCTGGTTTTACAGCAGTCACTTCCAGGTTTTTGTGGAAAATTTTGTACTTGGCTTGTCCATTAGATGTTCCACAGTTGATTATATATGCTGCCTACCAATGATGTAGATCTTATTTTGTTCACACTTTATGCAAAAGGGTTTACCTGATTTGAGTTTGTGCTTTCATCACATGTCACCCTGTTTGAAAAATGATGATCTTCCATATGCTCAGCACAGATTTGAGCATATCTTTGGTAGTGATATGTAAATGATGAATTTCCCTCAATCTTCTTCTTCAATGATCACATTGTATTTGTGGTAGGAATGTACCTAGTGACAGGCAACTAAATGTATTGAGAGGTCCCGACTTATGTGACCTTTCAAGCAAAGGAGAAAGATCAATGAATGAGAATGTTACAGTGCAGTCTGTCTCCCCTATAACAGGGCTCGACACTAACGGTGGCCCGGTGGCCCGGGGCCACCAAAAATGAAAGTCGGGCCACCAAATTTCAAAAAAGGGCAAATTTGGTGGCCCACCACGGGCCACCAAAATTTTTTGAAAAGTGTGTCAATAAATTCGTAACTTTTTGCGCCGGAAATGCATAAATGCATGCAGTGAGTGTGCGACTTATTTTAAAAAAATGGACTTTTATCAATGTTTTTTTTTTTTTTCGGGCCACCAAATTTTTCTCTCGGGCCACCAAAAATTTGAAATTGATGATTTTGGTGGCCCCATCGGGCCACCGAAAAATAAAGTTAGTGTCGAGCCCTGCCTATAAATACTGTCTGGCTAAGAGGAAACATCTGCAGTAATTTCTAATGGGTCTGTTTGAGGACAGGTACAGACATCAGGGGGAGACGGTCGTTCATCAGGCTCACAAGAGGTGTGTGGCTGATACAATTTAGGTATGCAGTGAGTGTTCTGTCAGGTCGATATAATTATTCATTCAAGGGATGTAGAGATTGTTTTGGAATTGTTGGTCATTTCTTTTTGTGATAAGCCACTTAGGAGTAACGTTCTGTGCGTGACCAGATGAAGGTCATCTGAGAAAAATGACATGAGACGAGTTGAAATGAGCGATGTCATGGACAGTACTCACAATGTTTCTTTACGTTGCAGTGAAAGAACATTGCTGGACAATCAAGTGAGCATGTTAACATAAAGTAAAAAGCAAGTTTAATTACAATAGTTGCTCATATATCTTTGTATACTTCATTATTCGGCTATAACGAAATCTTGACATAACAAAAGAAAACTGCTGGTCCCAAGTGCTTTGTTATAACGGGAGTCGCCTGTATATAGATGGGTGATACCTAGCTTTACAACTGTCTTATATTGGTGGTTTAATATTTGAGGTCATTTGAGCCATTAGCTAACTGCAGACTGGGCTGCATGTGTGATATCATGAAAGAGAGTGACCCATTTTTAGATTTGTGCTCTGCCTTTCATACTTAAAATACCAACCTTGAAGTGTGTTTTAGAGAGGTTTGAACTGGTGAGAGGAATGGGATCATGTGATGCGGGTGTTACTTAGCAGCCTTGTATAGTCATAGGTGTGTTAAACATTAGTCCTATTTCTACTCTGTAAAAATCATGTTTCCTTTTCTTAGAAAGATGCATAGGTTTTGTGTGTGTGTGGCACGTGCGGTTTTATGATATTTTTTTTTTTTTTCTGATTTCTCCTGCACACTGTATCAAGATTAGTGGAATCAATACTGCCTCATCAATCTTTCATCATGTTTTTTCTACGAAAGTACTTGGGGTCTTGCATGAAGAGTATCCGTGGGTTTTGGTTGCTAAATTTGCTCACAGGTATGGTTCTGATGGCTTTGAGTTTACCATTTTTGTTTTGTTTTGTTTCTGTAGCTTTAAATCACGGTAACTCTCCATGCGAAAAGACGCGAGAAACGTTGTTTCTAATTCTCCTTTGTCTAGTCATGAAACTCGGTAGAAAAACAACAACAACAACAACAAAACAGGTTATTGAGTCAGTTAATACCACGAATGTGTAACTGTCCCCAAGATCTAGCGTAGGGAATGACCCAGTGGTGTGTTTTCATTTGGCTGGAAGGTTGGATGGGTAGATGGGATCCCTAAAGAGCAACTTCCCAGAATAATCAAATGCACTCCTCTCTGAATGCTTGCTCGGGTATTATTGATTGCCAAATAGGAGTAACTTTTAATGATTTACTAACCCTTTTGCTCAGTGTTCACCTTTGGAATACGGAGATTCGTCTAGGATATGTGGTTTGAATTTGTCACACGTCGCACCCCTCGCCACCAGTCTCATTTGAGAAATGAGGCAGCCAATATGTTTGACATAGCTGCATGTTGCTGGCTTGGCAAGGTATGGACAGCGATCAATGAGAGATGCGAAAAAGGAATTGAAATGTGCCTCCATCTTGGCAATGATAAGGTCCACAAGAAATTATTTTCTCTTCCATTCATGGTCTCTGATTTCATTGTTGTCTGCAGAATTACAAGAAGTACATATTATTAGAATACTGCACCCTAAATATACTACAGATAACATAAGACTTCTTTTCGAAGACTTCTGCGGTGTGATGTAGCTAGGTGATCTCTTTTTATCATGTGTATGCTATATCTTAGAAATCTGGAATGTTGAAACTTGAGAATGAATTATGATATTGAAACTTTATATTTTCTTTTTCTTGAAGCATATGATGCTATTGTTGCAAGATAGAGGGATGGAAGAAAGAAAGACTTCAAATACAGTGCACTGTGCTGTGCTTGTTTTGTACAGAATTGAACATGACATCGCGAGTTTTTGATATTTGTTTTATTAATTGTGCGTTTGTACTTTGCATTACTCAGGGATGGGAAAATTCTCTGCTGCTGTGTGCAAAGGTTGAAATATGACACACCCACATGCATATATATATATATATATATGTATGTATGTATATGCATATATATATATATATTTATTATTATTATTATTATTATTATTATTATTATTATTATTATTATTATTATTATTATTATTATTATTATTATTATTATTATTATTATTATTATTATTATTATTATTATTATCATTATTATTATCATTATTATTATTATTATTATTATTATTATTATTATTATTATTATTATTATTATTATTATTATTGTTTTGGGTTTGTTTTTTCAATCAAAAAAAAAAAACTGAAACAAAGTTCATTCTGTATTCACCAACAGATTATTTTGGCACAGAAAATAACACATAATACTGAAATAATCTGTTGGTGAATACAGCAGGAACTTTGTTTCAGTTTTTTTTTTTACGATATCACACACGTGGACAACTTGCTCAATATATATATATGTGTGTATATATATATATATATATATATATATATATATATATATATATATATATATATATATATATAGATATAGATATATATATATACATGTGCCTATGTATGTGTTTGTGCCTGAACAAAAGGTATTGGCAGTATAAAACTTATTGTCAATCCATTCTTTTGTGCTGTTTATACATTATAGCTATTGTCCAAGTAAAAGACATTTTATATAAGTAGACACATAATTCTTGCAATTGTATCTACCGGAATCCTTGTACAAGAGGTGTATGTTATAGGGAACGTGGGGGGGGGGGTACCATGATGGCTACTTTTTGTTTTAACTCGAGACAAAAAACTCATAAAACCCAGATGCCAAGTTATAATTTAAGCCACTTTTTATTTCTCATTTTCCGTACGATCCTCGGTTCGGTGAACTATCTAGTCGTTTTCTTCACATTATTAAAGTTCTAACCTTCTCAATGTATTTGTTCAAAATGCTGAGATATGACAAATTGACTCCAAGATAATATACAAGGACAACATGAGATAGTATAGAATCGCAGTATAAAATGAAACAAACAAACCGAGATTAAAGGATCCTGTATATTGCAAGGACATTTCTCTGTCGAGAGAACTTGAGGGCTTCTTCATCTGGTGATAATAGGGAGCTTTAGATTTGCGACGTGGACGTTAGTTAGGCGACGACTGCGTTGGTTGTTCTCATCTCTCCCTGCGTCATGTTGCAAAGTAGCTTTAGATTTCGCGAAGACGCAGCCTATACAAAATAAAATGGCGCCCCCATTATGATCATTGCATCAAGTAGCTTTAAAATGGCCCAGAACCGACCGTGAAAACTTAGACGACGCGAGATCGATTTTGATAAGCAATTTTACGCATGCGCAGAACACTTTTTTTTTTTCTCAGAACGTCCGCGTCGCGAAAATCTAAAGCGGTTCTTCTGCTTCCGATGTCCTCAAACCATCGGTTCACGGAGTGGGAGAGCCCAAAGGTACTGTTACCAAGCACTAAATAATTAACACGGTGATGTAAACTGAATTGCGTGTGTGTGATGCATACTATAATAATTATTCGTTATTACTGTCCGTTGTTACGAAATGGTTCGAGAGCGAAGACCCAGTATGTGCGGTAATCACTACTCAATTCATACCCAGTCAATCTGTAATCAGAAATGAAAGTACTTGTAGGTAATAAAATGTTTATTTACAGTTGTTATATGCTGATTTCGATATATTGATATTTACATTCGAACATGTATTGATATTTCATTCAAATACTGCATCACAGTTGCAAAATCACCCAGATTTTCGATTACCAATCCGCTCCATCAAAGCCCAGCAGACTTTCTTCTCGACCATAAAGGGCAAAAACAACACGTGAACACGTGACCTCAGAATCTGGAACGCATTTGTGAGTCAATGACGTCAGTGCTTCCCAATTTCGGCACTGAGATGTCGTCTGAATAGACCACTGGTCACTACAGGAGGATACTTTCCACAGAAACCAGTGGAATAGACAGTTTAGTTTGAACGATGTGTGTCATACGTAAACACCGTTCACCTCAAACAATGTTTATTTGGACACAGCACTTGCAGAAATCTGGCGAGCAAGTCGAGGTTCACTTTCTGAAAATTCTTTCTGTCAATGTGCTGGTCTGTTCCACTCCTGGTCCCCAGTGTAAGGTTTGGATCTGGTGTTTTTCAGCCGTTGGCATCGATCTGACTATGAAAGCCATCTCTCAATTTCTGAATAGTCGTGAAAATCACTGCCTCCACACGTACGGAGGATAAGGCTAGAAAAGTCTCTGAGCCTCATTCAGAAAATAATGTCATCACCTAACAAAAACATCGGAGAGCATCGCCATATTTCCTGATAGTATCAGTACTGATCAAAATGACTTTCTTGCTGCAATAATGATAATGACGATGATGATGATGATGATGATGATGATGATGATAATGATAATAATAATAATAATAATAATAATAATAATAATAATAATAATAATAATAATAATAATAATAATAATAATATTAATAATGATAATAATGATAATAATAATAATAATAAATTACTAACTGTTATCTGTCTTATACTCTATTACAGCTTATGCCCTCGGCACTGTCTTAAGCCGGCAAGATATACGTTGCCGAGGTACTGCCAGTGGGAGTTAAATCATGAAAATATCATATCGCGAAGATAAAGCAGTCGTAGACATGAGACACGAGTAGGTTATTGTCGTATTGCAATGTGCTTAGCGTTTGATGTATTTCTGGCTATCATTCTGTTTGCGCACTACTCATCTTTACCTGGAGGAGGCAAAATATATCCTTATGTGATTCTTGATTTCAATATGTCACCAATTTCCTTGTTTAAACCAATTTGTCTCTATAGCTCTCTCTAACTTGGCGGTTTTCAACTTACGAGTACAGCGGGCTTCAAAACCGTCATCCGATTATACATGCTCCAAAAAGACCATTAATTTGGGGCTTTCCTTTCATTTTCATCCTTAGGGTTGAACCTTTATTTAGGGAGGTTCCCTCGTATACCTCCCGTCTGCCACGAATGTTTATAAGAATATTCTGCCAGTGTTTATTTTTGTTTTTAAATATTACGCAGCTTTTGGTCAGAAAGCTTGGAGATAAACTAGATCGGGTATTTCAAGGTCAATTGACACTATTACAATGTGTACTAATGGTTATGTATCAAATACTTCTCAAGAATTACATAATACACAAAAATGTTTACAATGAAGCGGAAATGGTACTGAAAATGTTAGAATATAATTGAAATAATTTGAAATTAGGACAAAAGCACATAAGACTTTCTATTCTTCCAGAAAGGAGAGAAATGTAGCCCCGTACTGTGATACATATCTCTTTCATATCCGTTTTCTTTGCATGCATGTACAAGCACATCTGTTTTCCCGTAAACGTCCGATATGACAAAATAACAACCACTGAAGTATACAGTGATGATCCAAGAAGATTATGATGATTGCAACTAAAAATTTATCTCGTGGAAATATTTAGAATATGCCACATTTCAGGTAAAAACTAATTGATTTTCAACATTTCAAGAGAAATCCTATAGTACCTCCAAATAATGTATATGGTATCATTTATTATTTGGTTTAAGTTACGAGGTAAAAACGGAATGTTTGAGACATAGTAACATAACAATTTGAGGAGAACAGTTACTGTCGTGAAAATTGTGTCGCGAAGTTCTGTAACAAGACTATACAGAAACACTTCAGTGATCATAAGCTGTCGTTGGAAAATCGATGTACATGTACTTTCAGACAGTACAGGGTCGGGACATAATCCATATTCCAATCCTAAACAGATCTCTTAGGATATTTGGTAAAACGGGTAATTAAGTTTCGTATTCCTGTATAGTGTCAAATGTACGTGCTGAGGCACTAGACTCGTCTCCAGGCTGTGGGTAGGGCATTATGATGACAGTGTCTATGGTCTTTAAATACAACTCAACTACAACATGTCTTTATGCTTAGTGATGATTCTTGATTTGTACGAAAAGGAGGAGAATTAAAAAAAAAAGTACATATATCGCCTGTGAGGAACATCAGTGTCATTTTTACCATGATCTATAATCATTGCTAAATGTTAGTACAATTTGAATAAAAGATAACTTTTGATTGACATACAGATAATGTAAAATGACAAATAGTTATTATCACACTATCTCTTCTGACTGACAAGGCCTTTGTCCATTTTGCACTCTTTCCTCCCCTACTGGCAAATTATCTGTTGTGAAGTTCCTCCAATTAACATAAATTCCAAACGTATGATAATTAAAAAAAAATACTGAAACTAGATGCCGATGGTGAAAGGCGAAGTCACAATGGATTTGCTGTTGATCTATAGAACGTGGGTAATGAACAGTTATAATCCAGATGTCTCTTGTACAGACTTAGCTGATATCTAAGATGTCCGACATCTTTATCCAACATTATGATCACAGCTCACGACAGTAAGCGAGGATTCCGTTAAAAACTATCCTTTCCTTGTCACCTTGCTCCAGACAACTATCTTACCCATTAGATATTGCAAGTTTTAAACAGTCAGAAGATTATCTTCGTTTTCTCCTTCCCTCACACATACACACGCGCGCACACACACACACATACACACACGCACACACTCTCTCTTTCACACACACACACCTCTGGAACTTTCTCTCTCTCTCTCACTCTCTCAAACTTGACTTAATTCGCAAAAGAATGTCCGACTAAACACTCCCTTGCTTTGAGTGGTGGTACGTATTTTTTCTCCTCTTCCGCTGTTCGTTAAGTTCTAACCACTTTTGCCGGTTGGCTCGCACCCCGTCCAACATGGGCCGGAACTTGCCTGATACGTGGACCAACGACTATGAGAAAGAGATAAAAAATACAACAGTCATTTATTAATAAAAAAACGAAATATTTACAATGGCATTGTAGAATCGCGTTAAGATTAAGTCTTCCCAAGAGCTATACATACATAATATAGCAATGTCTTTTGTGTCGACTTTGTGCACCCTAAAAGAACCATAAATACGAACACATTTCACGAATGAATAGAGGAGGTAGGCCTACTTCACATTTCTATAATGCATGTATTTATAAAGGTGATACTTCCCATTTCTACGCCTACCCAGGCACAAGACATGACGAAAGTGTATCTCTTTTGATAGAGTAAAAATATAGAGAACTATGAAGAGCAGTGTTGACAGTTTATCATGGTCACACAATGATTATAGACGATTGCCCTTCGGACTGTTGATAATGCCCTTCTTGATAAACGACTATGGTAAAAGTGTCGCGAATTTCAAGAGTATTAATAAGTTTTAACAGAACACACACAATAAGAAAGAGAGAAAAGACACTACATGTAGCTGCACTACATAAAAAAAAAAATAGGGAGCTGCAAATTCGAAAATGCCTCCTAAATTACAGACTGCTGGCATGTAACAAGAGTTCGGCAGAATCTGACGCGGTAACGTCGTCACAGATCGTCTGACATGAGCATATTGTAAAAACGTCATTTATATTCCATTGTTATGCTTGTCAACTTGTCAGCGGATTTTGGGATAATCCCCTTCTAAAAATAAGAGACTAAAAATTTCTAATCCCTCAACAATCTCGACTAGACGGAGGAGTCGGTTTCGGAGCGTCCTCATTACTTCATTTACATCAAACGTGGTTTGTTAGCGGTTGCCCAACATTGCTAAAACCCACATTTTTGTTCTGACATTATAGAGAAATGTCCTAACCACCTCTTCACTGCGACTAGGTACTTTGAAGAAGGAGGGAGGGGGACATGGAGTCATATTATCGTTTTGATATGAGTCTGTTGGATTTTTGAGGGATTTTCTCATAATTATGGCCTGTTTTCATAACAGAAGTACTGGCAGGACACATAGAAAAGTGCGTTCTGTAGAAGAAGAAAAAAATCCACACATTTTCGCAAGTGCCAGGGAACAAAATGGAATGCCACCTTGGGATATACACGTACATGCATTCTAACATGGTCGCCATCTCCGTAAATACGGGGCAAAATCGGAGGCGTAAAAACTATTTTTTCCAACATCATATCAAAGAGAGTCGTCTTGTTCTGATGGGAAAAAATTATGTTTTGCTCGATAAGTCAAATGTTAATGGCAAAGCAATCACTGCATAATCTTGTCCACCTACAAACTATGAATAATCATGGCTTATAAACGGAATTGTTTATCAGCAGCCAAAATGTCTATCGCTTCCCCGCCTCGATCGTGTCGGTCAGCTTGTAACTAGGACATAGAACGAAGTTCAATGCAATTCATGTCAATTTACATCAACTCGATTTAATCTTATTTTATCGCAGAACAATAGAATTATAAACTAATACCTTATCATTATATGATCAGGAGGATAGAAAATATGCAAATCATTTTTTTTCTACAATTTTTCGTTTCATTTGAATGGAATTATGTCATGGGAAAGATGAACCAAAAAGAAGAACAATTCGATTTCAAAGCGTTCAAAGTCAAATCTATTCCTAAGACATGGAACTGAGCTTTATGGTATGAACGATCTGGTTTCGTGGCGACACCCTTGGCTATGACAATCACCTCGTAAAGGGGAATGCATACTCCATCGATGAAACCGAGCTGCATTTCAGGTAACTCATCCTTTCTCCTTCGGTCGAACATTGACTACAGAACGAAACAGAAAGAGAGATATACCAGACAATAGCATAATAGGAAATGACCACTTTACCCACACTCAGTCCGTTACGACGAAGCGGAGTTTTATGTACCCTAGTATGCATCATGACTTGATATTATGGAGGTTCATTAAAAATACGAGAGAATGTTTTATTCACCGCTCAGAACCGATGCACACTAATTTGTCGACCACATTATGGTAATGATATCGGCACATGTTTTTCTTTTGTCACTCAGGTCTCATGTAATATGCTTCTCCAAATAACACGTTATTGTTCATTTTTGTTTGCTAATTTGCGTTGTTGCCTCGTTTGATTGTTCGTTTTGTTTTTGTTTTGATTTAGGAGGTCTTTTGTTTCTTGTGCATGAATCTGTTTTAATAACCTTAAGACATGCAAGTTTTAATTAACTCTGCTGTAATGAAGTCTATGTTGTTTGGGTGTAGGCAAGCCCTATGATGGGTACATAATTAGTGAGAATTGCTGTTAGAGCGATTCAAGTAGTCAGGCAGAGGAATCGCATCATAGGCGACAGGCATGATGTCACCAGCTGACAAGCATGATGCTTTATGACGACATTATGATGTCATCATTATCATTAGTGCAACTTACTGTCGGTTCGATCTTGAGTTCGTTCCTCTCCATGTCTCCTTGGTCGAAGAACTCACTCGTCACTAATTCGGCAATCTACGGAAGAACAGACAATTGGCAGAATTTGGAGAAGACGATGTTACAAAACAAACAAACAAAATAAACATTTTTAGTGAGGGAACGAAAAACGAGGACAAGGTAATGGAAGCTGATAGAGTGATGCTGGCATCGAATCTTCGTTTTTCAAAATCAAATATACATACAAACAAAGCGTGGCATCAAACTGCTGCAGTTTTGCACTCCTCGTATTTACTTTGCAGATACTATATCTCTGCAGCAGGAGGGGTCCTTTTCCACAAAATATGTATCGAATATTCTGTATGTAGCGTTGAGGATGATATACGGTTGAAAATTACATCTGTTTTACTGAATTCCTTGTTGTACTTCAGGAAACTGCACGTGTTCTTTTGTTGTTCTAAATAGTGTATTATATTGTGGGGTTTCAGAAATACGCCGTTATATAGGGTACATTGCTTACGTGTTAGGGTATTGTACTTTGTAATAACGAAATACGTATTTTGGGTATCTGACGTCCGCGGTGACGCAATTTATAGTATTTTGTTTGAGGTGTAACGCGATTAAGGCGTACAAGTTTGTTGAGCCTTAATACACCATTCAGGGTCTTTTTTTTATACTTGTTTGGACACGGGCAGGTAGCACCGTATCAGGGCAATTACCCCCGGCTAAATACTGGTTAGTGATAAGGTAAGAGTAAAGATTAGGGTTAGGTTTAGGGTTAGGAGTTTGGGTTAGGGTTAGGATTAGATTCAGGATTAGAATTAGGGTTAGGATCAGGGGAAGGGTCCGGGGTAATTGCCCAGGGAGTAATTGCCCTACGCCCGGTACCACATTTGTCGGAGAGGGACACCCCCCCCCCCTTCCCCTTCCCCCTCCTCCCCCTTCCCCCTCCTCCCCCGTGAGACCTATGACGATCGCACTTGCACTATTATAGACAGGGCTTTGTCATGTTCGTTTTACTTATGACGTCATCACCTCCCTTTGTTCGTCGTACGTCTTCTTTCTTTTTTTTTCCCTCTTTCTCTTTTCTGCTCTTCTGTCTTTCTGTCTTCTTCTATTTCTCTCTATTTCTACCCCTGTCTATCATGGATTTTGCAACACCAATGCTCCAAATTTCCCTGTTCATCGAGTTATTGTGAAGAGGATGGTGACTGTGTTGTATAGATGTATGCCCCTATAACACGCAAACGCACTGCTGTTGAAAACACGACGTTTCGGAAGGTTAGGATTTTAAATGACGGCAAAGAAATCAAGCGTAGGGTCAAATCAAGCATAATAATACAAATGGTTGTACCGTCGTTACAGACACACACCCACGCGCACACACAAACACATAGTTAAGCAAAGACAGGTCGTAATTTACGAGCAAGGTTTTTACATCAAACCTATTGCATGATGAATGTTGCGATAGAATTCTGTACCGAGGACAGATAAGAAACTTTAGCTGCCATCCTTTCTTACCTTTTATGCAGACTGCCGGGTTTAATGACATAATATGTGATGCATATTTAGATATGATATTTGAACGTCTACGAGAACAAGTTGTGAGATAATGCCTGCAGCCTGGCTATTTTTCACCATCATCAACATGCATCACATTAATGATTTGACACTAAAGGAGGGAGATCATTCAGTGATTCATAATAACAGAGTCAGAGACGGAGACAGATGAAGTAAGTAAACCCATACTCTACTACCATCAACAGAATGTTTACATCACTTTCTACTAATGGGCACACAATGCACGGAAGGCAAGTGACGCTGAGTTAAATTCGAGTTACATCACTTGGCACTGTTGGCGTAAAAAAGCAGTGCTCAGACCAACAAAACCCTTCATGGTGGATTAACCCGTGTAGCCAAGACATGTCAACTCCATAGTGGTATACTCCCTGGTGCCCCGGGTTCCGTAATCAAAGAATTAAAGTATTTTCTACCCCGTGTTCAAGATGACTTTATCAAAGAATGAAAAAAATGAAATGTTAATAAAGGCGCCGCGGCGCCATGTTTCCAAAAGAGTGTGTGTGTGTGTGTGGGGGGGGGGGGGGCAGTTTATATTTCTGGTGCCACTTCCGGGTTTCATTATCCAATAAGCCAAAAAAAAAAAAAAAGGCCTTCACCGCAACTTTCTGATTCCACTTCCGGGTTTCATCAGCTGACAAGCATTCACTTGTATTGTGCAAAAAAAAAGGGGGGCTCCGAGCCCCCCCCCCCCCCCCAGCCCCCAGTCCCCCCCCCCCCCTTCCGCCTGCCCTGTAAAGTAACGGAATTATAACGTTTTTCATGATTTTACAAATCAATAAAAAGAGTCGCAACCATGCACATGTTGGGTCCCATTGTTCCACTCAAATCTTCAATTTATTATATCTTTTGAAACTCAACCAATGAGATTAGAATAACGCATCCTTAATAATACTTCCATTCTGTAATCTAGTCATGTGTTAACCTGCAAAATATGACTTCTTGGGGAAGATACTAAATCATTAACCAACGATAAAGAATGAAAGAGTTGATACACTACGACTACGAGTATACCTTTTGCTGTATCCTCCATGGTTTGGTACTGGCTGCGACATCACAAGCTGTCATTAACATTCCCCTGTAAGAAGACGCGAGAAGTAACACAAACATTCATTCCAAATCATCTGACAGTGTTAAAACGGCATGACAGCACATGTCGATAGCACATCGGATGTAAATATTATCTATTTGATATTTCTGTCGACGATGTGAATTACTTGCTTACACCACTGTGGTAAAACCCATCAACATAACGAGCGCATTATGATCTCAGTTTGCGAACTTTCATAGCACATGAAAATTTTCGCCTTGACAAGGACTATATGTGATCAAGTTAACACCAGAAGTGACCAGTTGTGACACGAAGTTCAAGGATTGATCGTTAATTCGAACATTCTTGGCCATGTAGCAAAGGTGAATACGTGTATTCATTTTGCCTATTTCCCCTATGATTTCACTCGATTCTTTTTTTATATCCCACAGTAATCACTCGACGCCTTCAAGAAAATTCATCAGTATCTAGGCAAGGATCATGAATACCACTCACCCTCTCTTATTAGGAATGAAAGAAAGATCCGTTCTCTTCTGGTGTCAAGTCAAGTCCCCTCCCCTTAACCCTTAATCCCAAAATGCAATTAACATTTTTAATTGTTTTGCCAATGATAAAATGACATAGAGTTGACAGAGACATTCACCTGAGTAGTTCCTTGTGCTGTGCCGAACTCCAGTCGCTGTGCTTCTGCGTTCGTATCATCTCGAAGAATTGACCACGGACTCTGTGAAAATCAAAATCAGAGATAATATCATTATTGGCAACTTTGCTGTTTCTCCTGCCCGCGACCGATCTTCCCGGCCCCGCCCTTCTATTGCCAAGAATTGTCGACTCAAATTTGGCAAAAATTGCTCCCGTGTCATGCCGAAGGGAAAGGTGCTCTTCAGACCTATCTTTACTTTATACCCTAACCTGACAAGGTTAGCGGTTAGGCTGACGAATTGAATCAAGTTTCAAACTTCAAAGAAATTCAAAAGCATGTTTTGAATGCTGTTATCATTTACTACAAACGCTAACATTGTTTAACAGATCGTCACCCTGCCCCAAACAAAAAAAGTTTACTCCAACTGTAATTTTCCGAACATGAAAAGGATATATGCTCTTTTCTACATTATTCCACCTGTCACTCAGATGTTATGATTTACCATTTCAACTGACGTAACTCATGTTTTCCCCACACCCTCCCCTAAAAATGGGGCTACTACACTATACGTCTTCCTGTTTTTTCTTTCCGCCCGATATATTTCTCTCCCTTCCGGAACACATTGCTGACATCAAGCGGAAAGACTCGCTTAAATCTCAATGGAAAAACAAACGTGATAAAAAGTCCTTTTTGGTTTTTCCCTTTTACTATAAGTCTGAAACAACTGGACTCGTTCCACGTGACCTTCATAAAGCGGCCCATTCGGTTTCGATTTTTTGAAAACAAAACAAATCAGACCACAAAATGCCAAATCCGCGGGCATTTTTTCTTTTTGTCGATACTCACTTGAAGTGTAAAGCGAGATCAGTCGAGATAATCGAATGCTTCAAGATGTTCATGGCCTCACTGTACTGCTCTGATGAAAGACTGCCAAAGATGTTGTGACCCTGGAAATGTACGGAGAAACATTGTGCGAAATGTCAGTTCTCACACACGCTCTATGACGGTGCTGCAGGTGCCAATTTGCGCCGCCGCTTAAACACTGATCCCGAATGCCCGCAGAAGATGAAAATTCATGAAACAGTAGACGGGCTGATTTGGTGAGAGAATTTTTTATTTGTATAATAGCACTAGAAATCCCAGTCAGGATTGTATTCACGGATCAAATACTAGTAAAGGGCACCCTACGAGACTGCTATCACGAGATGTTGATGTTTGTTGCGGGAATCTCTTTTCCACTAACGCTGAAAAGAACAAATCAAGTTTGTTTATTTTTTAGGTTTAAAACAAAACAAACATCCCTACACTATTCCTGCAGGGCAACTTTTCCAAGAAAAGCAGACCCAGTCGGCCTGAAGCAAAAACTATTCTTTATCATGTAAATCATTTTCTTTTGCTTATTTGGTTGTTTGTTTTTACAAACTTGATATTTTTCTTTCACCCTATTCAAGGATTTGCCGTAACATAATAATATGGTTTGTTCTCATTAATACTTTACCAGGGTTTCCATTTCACGAAGTATCCGCGGTGCATGAACACTTTTTTTTTTCTAGTTTGCAGTATTGTTAAAGGGAAGATATAGTTCTGGTTGAGATGAGGGATTCAGACTTTAATTATCTGTGAGATATTTGTAAACCACTGATGAAATAGTAAAGAGCATACAATTCTAAGAGGAATTCAAAGTTTATTCGATGAAAATTGGTTGTGAAGCGGCTGATATACCAAAAAACAAAAACAAAACAAAACGAAGTAAAGCAAAGAGGTTCTGATAAAAGGTAGGTTCCACCTTTTATGAGGACCTCTTTGTTTTGGATATCTTATGCATTTCAAAACCAATATTCATCAAATACACTCTTGAAATCAATACTCTTTCATATTTCATAAGAAGTTTCCCATTATCTCACAAAAGAAATTGGAAACCAGAAGCTTCATCTCAACCAAAATTATACTACCTCTTTAAAGGTGTCAACTACATTTAAATTCCAACAGTCACACGATACAATTAGAAATACGGTCATGAAACATTGAAAACGTCAAAATGTATTTAGAGGTAATGACTACGTCAATCTTTACCCAAAGATAAAAAAAAAAACGACAGTTAATATCACAATGGTTCATCGAGTGTATACTACGATGGATATTCACGCTATGATTGATTACCTGACTGCTAAGAAACATGACTGCATGGTTGATTACCTGACTGCTAAGAATCGTGACTGAATGGTTACCTGACTGCTAAGCATCATGATTGCATGGCTACCTGACTGCTAAGAATCATGTCTGCATGATTGATTATCTGACTGCCAAGAATCATGACTGCATGGTTGATTACCTGACTGCTAAGAATCATGACTGCATGGTTGAAGTGATGGTATTCCATCGTCGCCTTTGATCCGTAGAGCTGAGACAATGGCGACTGAGACCTGAAGTTTGATACGACCAAGCAAAATAGTGCATTAATCACATTTACTTTCATCATAACTGCAAAAAAAAAAAAACAATCAATCAATCTGTATGATATCTTCAGAATACGTGGCTTAATTCATTTCAGCTAAAATGAAAATGCCCGGTTACTAAAAAGACGGCGACTCAATCGCTGCCGAAACCATGACTGATTATTTGATATACGCTTGGGAACATCGTGTTTAATGAAAATATTCAAATATCTTGAACCACAACACTATATTCGCAATCCTTAAAGTTACTCTATAACCAATAACAGTCTATTAACACGATTTGATTACTGTTCTGCTGTTTGGTCGAATAGATTTCAATTCCATACAACTAAGCTACAAAAACAAAACAAAACAAAAACATCAAAAGAGGGCATCACGAATAATATTCAGCAAAGCATATGACACATCGTGGGCTGAAAAGTCTTAAACGTTAAATGGATGTCACTAGACAGACGTTTTTAGTTCAGTCGCGTTATGAATATATATAAATGCGTTCATAACTTAGCACCTTCTTACATTCAGGTACATTTAGTTAGTCCTAATACATGAACATCAAACAAGGCAAATAGACAGTGGAAGTCTACGTGTGCCAAGATTTCGCTTGGACTGTCGTAAGTATAGCTCATGGATTATCTTCTTTACTTGAATGGAATAATCTAGATAATTCGATCAGATCAGCTTCTTTCATAATATTCATAATAGTGTTTAAACAGAGTTGTTATTTGTAAGTAACACAACCAAATTTATTCAGTGATATCTAATTATGACACACATAATATCGATTTAATCGATATTTCGGCATTCTGGTGACCCTATGTTGTAGCACATTAACACATGTTTTATATCACTTTGCAATGCACAGCTTATACTTTCTTCTGTGTATACGTTTTGCTTATATTTGATGTACTATTATGTTCATCAATATTATTCAGGGTCCCATGGCCAATGATGAAAAACCACTACTTCAGTTGGTGAATGGGCTACCCTGACAAAATATTAGGAATAAATACAGGAATAAATATCATATTCAAATATATCTTTAAAAAAATACTCGAATCCCATGAAGCAGTGGAACCATTTTGAGTATGACCCCCGTGCATGTAATATGCTATCATTACAAATAAGATTATCTTAATAATCTTGTCTTTTGACCTTGACACGTATATACACGTGCCCTCTTCATTACGTCAGATTCTGAATAAAATCAGATTAGCATTCCTAAAAAAAAAAAAAAAAAGACGAGCATCATTGTGGCTTCGCTTAGAGATTTTAATCTTTTTAAGTATATTCTAACGCTTGCAGCTTGGTGATAAAAATTTGAATTTACTCGCTGTATCTCAGTCGTATTAAGGCTTTGTAGCAATATGGAGATATGCTACGTATATACGTGCGTTCCTCAATATTGTTTTACATGTCGCACTCTGCACTCTGATATCATGAACTTTACGATAGTGATATTGCATTTCTCATCTGGGTCGTGGTGTTTCGTTGAGGTTCCCTTGCAACAATCGTCACTATCAAAATTGTAAGGTGTATCACTTCACAGAGAGATAGCAGCCACAAGACATAATTTGATAATTTTTCTATATCGATTTCATACCTAAAGCATATTGCTTAAAGGTCACGACAGATTAGATCGAAAATGTTATCGGCATTACCATTTGTCAGAGTGTTTGTGTACAAAAGATAATATTTGCCTACTTAATTACTTTTTTTTCACCAAAATCATCATAATCGCATGTGACATTAAAACAGAATTACCAATACTGTCATTGAAATTTACAAAGTCGAGAATGCACCGCCATTCAATGAGGATGATTAATCTATAAGCTGTTACGCCATACGAGTTGCATGGCATATTGGTAAAACAGCAACAGGTGTTCACTTTGCCTTTCAACTCAAACGCGTGACACATCGCCCAAGGATTTAATTACTAGCAGTGACTAGTATAGTGAAAAGGGGTCCGAGGCTTAATAGGGCTGTACAGTCTACGAATATTGACTGAGGCTTAATAGGCCTGTACAGTCTGCGAATATTTACTGAATTATGTGGAAAGTTGTTTTTAGATATGTGATGGAATTTCGGACAACTCCCTTTAACATGTCTAGTTTGCACAACTTTACTAGCGAAATATATCCGGTCGCAAAGTATCTTTATATCCAGACTATTATAGATTGATTGGATTGCTTCAAACGCTGCCACACTTTTCATGTACAGATACAAAGTGTATTAAAAAAAAAACAAGACTGTCAACTCCATATTACACTACACAATAGTACTACAGATTACATTATCTGTCGCCTCTTCGACACTCCAAGAAGGGGGGGGGGGCAACCGAGAAATTAACATAAATACATACATGTAACATACATACAGGCTATACAGCTCATAATATAAGATTATGAAACAACACGCGCTATAATTATAATAGTGGAAGTGCGTAAATGGACAGTACTTATTATGCCTACACAAAACAGCATGATTAGATAATTAGGTGCATTTATGTTGAAACGGATCGCTGAATGCGAGGATATCATTAGGCGTGTTCCATGAATCATGTGTCCACTGTACAGCTCGTTCACTGACAGTAATTTGCTAAACTGTGCTGAAAGGGATAGCTTAGTCATACTCGGGTGGGACTCTCGTTACCGATACTGAATTGCCTTGAAATAAAACGTGATGGTACATTGCATTATGACCATGCATGACGCGGTGCAGACTGGCGTTATGACTGTCTACGGCATCTGCTTGAAATGTCATCGAATGTCCGCGGGTAACCTTGAATCGGGGTTTTTATTAGTCAACTGACTTTTACTTCTTTATTCATTCATGATGTTTTTCTCCTGGGGGGGGGGGGTGGGGAGGCATTTCAAACGTTTCGGGTAGATTGCTCTCGGGAAAACTTTTTCTAATACCAGAGGTTAGGCAAGGATCCCTTGAGAACAAACAGATATTTCGTTCAACTCCCTTTGCCATGAAGATCTGGATCATACAGCCATTAACATCACATCAGTTGCAGCGGTATAGCGACGCAAGATTTCCGGGACATCTAAAAGTAACAACTGGATCAAATAAATTTCGAAGAATCGTCGATTTCAGAATAAGTCTATTAGTCTGTGTGAGTCACGCAAGATACACCCATTGCAAGGAAGTCTACTGTCCTCAACTTCAAATTGTAGATTGTGAAATTATAACGCATCACTTTTGAGGCAACTTAAGGAACTTTTCCAGCCGTTACGTCACGAACTGCATTGCTCTGCATTTGTCTGGATAAAGATATTCTTAACATCCAGATCAGGACACCTGAGTTCAATTCTATATGGTAGACATTTTGATATTTTTAAGGGGGTTGGACATCTGCTTTTGTGTTCAAGAAATAATGTTTCGCGTTCGGCGTGAATATAAAGGTAGACAAACCTTACTTCTCTAGAGTAGGCCCACGCTTATTTCGGTCGATCATCTCGTATATCAAGAGTTGCATACAAAATTAATGCACCTGATCTAAAGATGCATGACCTTTCGCCCCCAGAATTTCCGTAAATGACGATGAATGATAGTAAAAAGGGGGCATCATTAACATGACTTCCCCCTTAAACGTCATCAGCGTACGGCTCCCTAGTTGAAGCAACTCCTACAGAACAAATTTGATGTACGAATACCCCGTGACTTTTTTTTTTTTTCTGAGTAAAGCAACCGCGCATGCAGAGCACGTGAATGGGATACGATTAGCTTTCTAATGAAGATATGAAGTTTGCGGATTGCGGCGGAGTTTTCTCAGTTGGTCGGTCTGTGCGTGGCGTGCGCTGTGCATTGGAGCAATCAGCGAAGCATACAGCATCTTTTGCATAGTCTGTGATTTTTGCGAATCACATTTCCATTATACACGACCTGTGTGCATAAATTATGTAAAGTAGGACCCGAGTTGGATTTCGACCGGGGGGGGGGGGATGCTGTCTTTATCAATTTTTTTTTTCTGTTTCACGTCGCAAAATGAATGATATTGATAATCATCATCACATGAAAAAGTTTACCTACATTCATTACTCATTCTTTGCTTTGGACGTTGATTTATTTGTACAATGACAGATAGCACGATGCAATACAGATTGGCGAAGCTGGAGAATGAGTTTGCGTTGGTTGTTTCATAGGAAGACGCGTGTTGAGAGATCGGCGTATCATGCTACGTATTGAACTTATACCATCGCCTTGTTACTCTCAATTTTGTCGACGCTGTTTATATCCCCACGGCACATGTTTACCCAAGATTCTATGAATTCGACCGATCTGGGACCTCATCGATTCCTGCCAAATTCGATCGGAAATGCTTAAATTTCCCCTCCTCGCTCCAGCGCTCCACTTAATAAGTAACCCAAGCCGCAAGAGCCACGTTTATCGGGTATTTATGCAGCAAGTTCCGTCCGTCTACTCCGAGTTGGTCATTTCTGCAGTCTATGAATGTATGCTGCATGCGGAGAAAAGGCATTTAAAAGGCTCTGCGAAAGGAGTACGACGGAGATTACGATTTTTTTTTCTACCTAAGCTAGGGAAAACATTTTGATTCTCTCAATTCAGCCTATGAGCATTCCGTGCTCATGAGCTTATGAGCATTCCATGCTCATAGATTTTGAGAACTGAGATAGCCTTTATGCGTTACTTAATAAGTGTTTTAGTGTTTGTCATTTGACTTACGTCACGCGTAACGAAAATGTAACCGTTTAGTTGTATACTAATGTTGATGCTTAATGTAAATATTATTTGAGTAACATCTACATGTATTTCCAGATAATTAGATATGCCCATATCTGGAGATTAGGTAGAGTTCATTTATATGCAAGAGTATGTATTCGATCTATGTAGCAAAGCTATTCGCTTTGTCGAGAGGCAGAGAGAGAAAAAAAAAACAACTTTGTTGTAATTAAAACTAAAATCTCTATGTTTCGGGGAAAAAAAAAACAACCTTGCTGATCAAATTTGAAGTTGACTGAGTCACAATAATCTGAACAGTGTAGGTAAATGGTGTGTATCCAGAATAGTAGATGGCCTTTTGCACAATACATTTACCATGTTCACATGAAATATGCTTGTCCCATAGGAAGTAATTTTGCGTGATGGCTTTTGCTTATGAACAGTTCAAACCAACTTCTCAAAATATCTGTTGGCTTCCCATAATGTAAATTTGTATGCAATAATCAACACATTTTATTTGTTTGTATCTGACAATGCATCTTACGATGCGTCATCGCGAATGATAATATTATACTTCTGTTTGTCTGTATCTATCATTGAGTTTCAGCCCAGTGCAGTTTTGGCGTGGCTGCATTTCACATTAAAAGGGATGCAGCGTCATTCCCATCCCAGGGCAGTGGGCAGGCTGCATTTTAATTGACACATTACACTTTTGTCGAGACATCGCTAAGATAAGACGTCTACTTTGAAGCTACGCCGGGTCGGACGCTGCGCTATATGTTCCCTCCAGTTTCCACAGCGTAAACAATGGAATCTTATCAGTCGTCCGTACAACGACGACGCCTCAAAGTGTAGCATGTCCTCCTCTCGATTGGCATTGATACTTTATCTTGTGTCAAACCTTCTCTTATCATACATGATTGATGAAACGCATAGAACCTAAAGAAAGAAACCTACGATACGCTGTTCGTTTTCCTAAAAATAGAAACAACACTGAAAACAAACCAAGTTCATTGGTCATGGGGTAGGTAATTTAAGCACTGAAAACAAACCAAGTTCATTGGTCATGGGGTAGGTAATTTAAGCACGCATGCATCTGTTCTCTTTTTCTTGGGTATGTCAACATTTGTGGTAATTTATTTTGTTACTATAATCAAACTAGACGACTCGGTTTGCAAATCATTTGATGACATCATAATTATTGCTCTAAGAGTATTGATTGTGATTTCATGAGGTTAATGATGATCCTTATTAACGACTAGGAGTCTACATAGTCATGCAGATTTTTTTTTTTCAGAAAACATCTTACTTTGGTTCGTTACAGACACGGTTTGGTGTTTGTCATCTCAAATAATTTAATGCGCTTTACGTGCGTTTTACTTCAGGCTAGCAATTTAAATTCGAGCTATACTGTGGCCTGAAACGATTGTGAGTCTATCATGTTGTGAATAAACAATTGACTTTTTGACCCCACCCCTTCATACACGCACGCACACACACACACACACACACACACACACACACTAAGAAGCATTCAGTAGCCCCTCCTACACTTCGGCATACCACTGTAAGTGATGGTTAGATAAGACTGAATTTTTTTCAAATCGTGCCTGTGCATAAATGAGTTCTAAATTCGTGACGAAAGGATGAAATGTTCTAGAAAAAGCATGCTGAATTAAACGCCCGATTATTTTGGCCAATATAATTGCTAGAATCATTATTTCCCAAATCCTTGATCTTTAGTGTTGAATAGCAGAAAGTTCATCTTGTGCTGTGGGCGGGAAAATATTCACCGTTGCAAGGACATCGAGGAAACCATATGACGTCATCATGCTTCCTTATTAATAGCAAATCGAACTCGACATAAGCATTGAAGTGTGTGTTAGTGCGTGTGTGTGTTTATGTGTATAAAGTTTTCTCTGTATTTACAGATAAATTGTGCGGCATTATTTTTCTTTGTAAATCTGCTGTCTCGTTCTTTTACCCTTATCAAGGTGACCAAGGGGGTGGGGTGGGATAATGACCTTTGTCGGGTTGTTCTTAGTCCGCTGACCCCTCGATCAGAAGCCGAGAATCTAGAGAACGGCTCTGAACCCCTGACATTTAACCGATTACACATTTCAGAACCCAGGGCGTTCCGAAACCCGATCGGGCTCCCTCCACTTTTTTATTGGGCTCGGTGCGCGCACGAGTCCCCACCGCTGGATCACGTATCACGCTTGGAGCGTGTACTTTGCAGACGGTGAAGTGGCTGCGAATGATGGATTCGGCGGGAAAGTGTGGTTCTATTGAAAAGAAAAAAAATCCAAGATATAATATAGCCTTTAAAGGATGTGCAAATCGCTTGGCGAAAGCGGTGAGTGAGGCCTCCATCTTGTCTATCTATAAAGGAAAATCTGCGGTTATAACACAGAAGATTGCTTTTGTATCATGAATATGGTCACAATTTTTCAGGCTGGAAAAATCACCTTCCAGGCTGGAACAATCCATCAATCCAGCTGTAATTTGACGATCCAATTTTCCTCTCGATACGGTTTTGAGTTAATTTTCTTTCTTTTTTATATCATGATAACTGATCAAGTACGATTGTTTTTATTAGGTAACTAATGTATTTCCTTTTTTTTCATTTATTCACAGCAAACTTAGAGTGCATGCAAAGCTCTTTGGGAGAGAAACGTAGATTTTACTGCTCTTCATAATGGGATAACAAAACAAGAAATAATGTATATCTGAACGTAAATTGGAACGTAAAAGATGAGCTGCGAACAGGGCTGAGATGAAATGGGGTGATGCCATATCAATTTTCTCCGTTTTGACTCCATTTGATAATTCATTTCCCCCATGCATTATGCTTCATTTCTCTCTCTCTCTCTCTCTCTCTCAACCAATACATATATTTCAATGTTCAGTGAGATGCATGATTAAATAAAATGAGCGCCATTTTTCCTTGTTCAATCATCCCTCCACAAAATGTTCTCGTTGTTTTTGTGTGTCTTTCTATCAATATTGCCTCTTCATTCTTGACTCTGCACATGTACCGTGTTTTAGATGAAAATAACAAAATTGCACATGATTGTGGTAGAAAGGAAATCAAGGTCTGATGAGAGTAAATTTGCTTTAAAGATGCACTATCATATCCATCCTTGGCATAGAATATTAGAACTTAATGAGTTTCGATAAATATTGACCCAGGTTTTGCCTTTAGTTTAGATTTATGACATAGTATTCAATTTTGAGGACCCCTCCCGACAAGAGGTATTGACATTATCCAGTTAGATGCATTAACATTATGTTCTCTCTATAAAGTTTTGTTGGAAGGGGAGAGGAGGGTGTATACAGTCAAACCTGCCTTAGCGGCCACCTGTCAATATAACGGTCACCTGCAATATGCGGAAACTACAAAATTCCCCCCGAGAAAAGCCCTGTTAAAGACCCTGTGTGTAGCGGCTACCTGTCCAACGCGGCCAGCGGTCACAAATTTTGTTTCCCGCGGTAGATTTTAACCTATCTATAGCGGCTACTTTTCTATAACGGTCACTATTTTTGCCTCTCTTCGGTGGCCGCTATGGACAGGTTTGACTGTATGTTGAGTCAAATGCAGGTATTCGCCAAATCTCACAAATTACTGTATGTGAATTGTTCCACTCTCCGATCCTACGCCGGGCGAGGAAGATTACGTCACTCAC